>NC_084566.2:1860000-2075000 GCF_033978685.3 Nerophis lumbriciformis
AATCCAAAGTCAAATCACACCGTGCTGTTTCTCATACACAAGCTGGAGTCATATGATGAATGCCCCAGTTATTGATGAGAAACACCGCATTGCAGAATACAAATAAATAAAAAGCAGTCATAATAATCCACTAAGTCACTCACAATTGAACAGAAGGGGAACTGCACTTTCTTTGGATTCTTGCCTGATTCACAATTCTTATGTGAGACAAAAACACACTTTTTTATGCATTCTAACTCCTAAATAAAAGCTATCAAAAGTCAGCTAACAACGGAGCTAATTGGATAAACACGATGTAAGTATATATGTAATGTAGCAACATTCATAATAACATGTCATATTTACATTTTTTGATCATTTTAAGCATATGGTGGCGTATTATTGTCACAGATGCATCACATTTGTTTTTCCCTTCAACAACAAGAACACCACTAATCAATGCAGACTTTGTGAGAGCCAACAACCACTACTTTGAGACAAATGATGATCCAGAACCTTATATTTTTGAGCCTGAATATAAATATACACATACATATAAAGTCTGAGCTGCAAGTTTTAGAAGCTGAGTGATAAGAAGATCCAGCCAGCAGCACGACTTGAAGTGCTAAACAAGAGATGAAGACTTCACACACAGAAGCACAAACACCCGGTCTCCCTTTTCCTTCTTTGGAGTAATCAATGTTTTTGTGGAGCTTTTCATGAAACAGCCACCTGCTAATGTGTCTTGCAATTGAATGGTTTCTAACAACCAACATGATATTCTCAATGTTTTACACTGCAGGCCAATGTGGCCCAAATCACATTTTTTCCAGCAGTAACATGTGATCTTTATCAGACTCCAGTGTAAACACGCACAGGCCCCAATGTGGCCCCGACGACACTTGCATGTGCACTTCGATAAAGTGAAAACAAAAGAAGTTGACCGAGAGGAAGTCACTACTACTACAAAATAAAATAAGTCGTAACACCTTAGAAATTAGTGTTTTTTGAGGTGAAATTAAAGTAATATAAATGGATGTATATAATGTAATATATTTGGGAGTGTTGTAATCTTTTTATGGCTGATAAGTAGAGGAGACATGGACATGTTGATTTATTTTAAACTCACATGTAAGCAAATTCCGGTCCTTAAACAATTGCTATTTCTTCAGAATCACAATATATATTCATGTATTACATATAGTATATTATTTGTACAATATTGATAATTGATGCACCGAAATTTCGGTCGTCTTAAATAAAGCTGACGAAAAAGTCACATTCAGGTCACATTGCGTTTAGACTGCAGTCACATGTGAAAAGATCAGATTCCAAAGGGATTTAGGACTACCTCCTGGTGTCCACACGTGAAAGAAATGGGCAATAATATTGTTGTATAATGATGGCACATGTCAACAAGAGCCGCATTGAACTCCTCTCACCTTGTGTGACGTGCAGCTGTGTCTGAGTCCACCAACATGTCAGGGGCCCAAAGTCGGCGGTTAGAGGATTCCTCAGCTGCAGGCGGTAGCCTCCCAGGCCTCAGACTCAACCAGAACAGCAACCAGGCGGTGCTCAGCCACCTGATGGCCAACGCTGACAACGCGGAGCCTGATGAAGACTTCTTCGACATGCTGGTCAAGTGTCAGGTGGGACAAGTCAAAGTTTGTTTCCTTCTTTCTCTAACAGGATGTCTCACTCTGACACTGTTAGGGTTCTCGTTTGGACGACCAGCGCTGTGCACCTCCGCCTCCTCCAGCGCGAGGACCCACAGTGCCGGACGAGGACTTCTTCAGCCTCATCATGCGCTCGCAGGCCAAACGGATGGACGAGCAGCGAGTTACGTTGCCTGCGCCTGCAGAGCGAAGCACTTAGACGTGACATCATCATGTTTGTTTGTTTGTTTGTTTGTGGAACCAACGACTTTGCACTCTCAGCTATCAGGGACCTTGTTGTACTCCATGAGTGTCATTTCACTTTTTATGTTTCTTGTGAGTCTAACTCTTGTCCTTTTTCACCTAGCTCTTCATGGATTTTATAGTTTGGTATAAAAAAAAAAATACGTCCAACATATTGTGTAAAGAATGATATTAACAATTTATACAGTAACTAATTTGTACTGAATAAATACCTCACTGCTACTAACTGGCTTTTTTGGACCCATTTGGACAAAAAACAGCAAGGCAGCCTGGTTAAAAGACACTTTATTTAACATCAGTTAGCTTAAGTTAAATAAAACCAAAGTATCAGGTCGATACATCAGCCACCAGCATTTCAAAATCTGTACAATTACAACTAAAAATAAATAAATAGGACAAATTATGTATTAGTTTGGTGTTATTTGTTAAAACATGTTTTTCAAAAATGAAACTAAGTTGAAAAAAAGTGCATTAAATACTGGCTGTAAAATAAATATGTGAACAATTCCATTGCCTGTGCATACAATTTAACTACTGCCCCCTACTGGTTTTACCTTAGAACAGCAGCAAAAAACTGCATTCCCTTTAAACACAATCTGTCATTGCAATGGCTTAGAAGAGAAAACAACACTGATTATTCACTTTTGAAACATTTGAAAGAGCAACAGCGGAGTTAGAAAGGCTGTTGTGGATTAAGAGAGGGACTTAACACCAGTCCCAAACCAAAGCAGCCGGCGGAAGCGGAACATCAAGATGGAATGTGGCATTAAAATAATTTGAAGAAAGGCACCGTGATGACGGAAAAAAGCTCGGTCCTGTTTGTTCAACGCACATGCAACCTGTTGTGACGTGTGTGTGTGTGTGATTCTCAAAATGTATGTGTGTGCATTTGTGTGAGTCTAATAATGTGTGTGGCTCAAAATGTATGTGTGTGTGTGACCCAGTGATGAGCGCTCCAGTGTTTTGTGCCTGTTGCCGTGACAACAGATGCAGTGTGCAACATGTGCTTTTCATGTGTTGGGTGAGATCCAGAAGCAGTTGTGTGTTCAAACGGGTGTGTACGTGTAATTATGGGTTGTGTGTGTGTGTGTACTTATGGGTTGTGAGTCCACAGTGTGACGGTGCGGTCGGCGGAGGATGACAGAAAGGACAGGTCGTCGGTGTGCCATCGACACTGGATCACCTTGTCACCGTGCTCGCCCACCACAGTCAGAGGCAGCTGCTTGGTCAGGTCACCTTGGACAACACATGATCAACATCATTTATACATTTCTGTCAGCAGGGGGCGGCACTTAAACACAAAAGTCCGCTGCAGGCCGGGACACTTAACCGTCGTGTTCCGTTTGGACATCAAAGAACTGATAAATCTTCTAAAAGGAGCAAGTTGATGTACAGACCAGTGATTCTCAAACTGTCTAAAGATTTTGTGACGATAAAAAATATCGATGTAATCATAGTAGTATCGACTAGATACGCTATTGTACTTGGTATCATTACAGTGGATGTCAGGTGTAGATCCACCCATGGCATTTGTTTACATTGTGCCGCCGGTGAGCTATTGTATCCTACGGTGTGTAGTGAAGCATGTTTAGCTATTCCTCGTCCTGCAGTGATAATGATACTTGTAAGAAACGTACTTTATTTCTCGCCATGGAGGCGAGGATTAGTGATTTAGAAGTAGCTAAAACACTGCCAACGGACATTAGCTGCTAACTAGCTAGCCATGTCTTAAAGCACCTCTTCCTGAGGGTGTTTCAGTGTTATAACTTCACCTTTATCTTTAGTTTTTAAGCCAAAATGCGTCCATTCTCTCTTTTCTGTCTACACACTGTGTCTGCTTGTAAGTACTCCGTGTGTGCGCTGCCGAACATGCTCCTCTGCTTGTAAAATCAGCAATGTCATGATGTAACGATGTGCCGTATGCTCGGGAAACGGTACTTTTCAAACAGCATAGTACCGTTTTTGATTGATTAGTACTAGGGATGTCCGATAATATCGGCCTGCCGATATTACCGGCCGATAAATGCGTTAAAATGTAATATCGGAAATTATCGACATCGTTTTTTGTTTTTTTAATCGGTATCGTTTTTTTTTAATTAAATCAACATAAAAAACACAAGATACACTTACAATTAGTGCACCAACCCAAAAAACCTCCCTCCCCCATTCACACTCATTCACACAAAAGGGTTGTTTCTTTCTGTTATTAATATTCTGGTTCCTACATTATATATCAATATATATCAATACAGTCTGCAAGGGATACAGTCCGTAAGCACACATGATTGTGCGTGCTGCTGGTCCACTAATAGTACTAACCTTTAACAGTTAATTTGACTCATTTTCTTTAATTACTAGTTTCTATGTAACTGTTTTTATATTGTTTTACTTTCTTTTTTATTCAAGAAAATGTTTTTAAATTTATTTATCTTATTTTATTAATTTAAAAAAAAACAACCTTATCTTCACCGTACCTGGTTGTCCAAATTAGGCATAATAATGTGTTAATTCCACGACTGTATATATATCGGTTGATATCGGTATCGGTAATTAAAGAGTTGGACAATATCGGAATATCGGCAAAAAGCCATTATCGGACATCCCTAATTAGTACTGTGATACTATACTAGTACCGGTATACCGTACAACCCTACTTGAAGATTTTGTGTTGCTGGTCTTTCTGATTCACCTGCTTCAAATTTGATAGATATCTGATCTGATCTGATCATAGCGACCAACGTTAGGACCTAAAACAACCAAATGATTCTTAACCTTCGGGGCCACAACTGAGGGCCACAAATGAAAGGTTCAGATGAGGACGTGTGCGGCCCGTAGAAATGAGAAGGTGATCATCATCATCCAGTAAGATTTACCTTGCAGGTTGGTGACCACCACCTTGGCGTCGTAGGACCCCGTGAGCAGGTAATGTGCACCGGGCGAGAACCTGACTGAGCGCACGTCGCTGCTGTGAGGCCGATACACCTGCACGATGCGCCCGCCTCTGATGTCGTACAGCATGCAGGCGCTGTCCTCCTGTCCTGTCGACAGGAGACGCCCGCTCGGGTCAACTGCCACCGAGGCGACGGGACTGCCTGTTGGGGACGGATGGGAGTTGTGAATCAAAACAATCAACACTCCACTGCCATCTGGTGGCTAAGGAAGATAGTGCACCCCCCAAATTTGTCACGGTTCACGTGTCAGGTAAACCAAGACAAAAGAATCCCCTTCCTAGTGCACGTAGAAAAGTAGTGGAGTTATTGTACCGGAGCCGTGGAAGGCGGTGCCCACCACTCGCACACAGCTGGGCACTCTGATGTCCCAGAAGCGCACCGTCTTATCTTGGGAGCCCGACGCTATCATCCATCCTCCCCAGGTGTAGAGAGACAGGATGTGACCTGCACACGTAAAGGTCACATGTCACACATATTTACATCAGGAGTGTGTGTAGTCACCTGTGTGTCCACTCAGGGCGTGCAGGCCTTGTCCTCGCTGACAGTCGGTGGTGTAGATGTTACAATCTCCTGCACCAGCACTGATCAAGATGGCGCCGCCGCTTTCTGGGCCCTCCATGAAGGCCAAGTCCCGGATGGTGCCGTCGTGCATACTGAACTCCAAGTCTGGGCCTGTGGGGACACACCAGAAACACTTAGGTACTCGACTCAGCTGTATGGTCCTCAGCAGGTGCAGTACATGGCTACAGCCAGCAGAGGTGCTGTTCATAAAGTCTCTGGGAAGTTGCAACCACACAGCTTTTTTCTTATCAATACAACACTGGCATGGAAGCAGAAGTTCAGAACATTCAATAGATTGTCCCATTCAATGAAAATAATATTAATTTGTCGATTGTTAGTTGTCCACATAGTCAATCAAGTCACTTTATACAAATGTCAAATCGATACTGCATGGTTATGTTTTACTGTACAGTACTATCACACCAGCATGAAACATCAATAGAAGCATTTGTATCACAGTGAATATTGTTATATATTACAGTATACAGACATATAGTATTAGTATTAAATATCACAATGAATATTGTTATATACAAACCCCGTTTCCATATGAGTTGGGAAATTGTGTTAGATGTAAATATAAACGGAATACAATGATTTGCAAATCATTTTCAACCCATATTCAGTTGAATATGCTACAAAGACAACATATTTAATGTTCAAACTGATAAACTTTTTTTTCTTGCAAATAATCATTAACTTTAGAATTTGATGCCAGCAACACGTGACAAAGAAGTTGGGAAAGGTGGCAATAAATACTGATAAAGTTGAGGAATGCTCATCAAACACTTATTTGGAACATCCCACAGGTGTGCAGGCTAATTGGGAACAGGTGGGTGCCATGATTGGGTATAAAAACAGCTTCCCAAAAAATGCTCAGTCTTTCACAAGAAAGGATGGGGCGAGGTACACCCCTTTGTCCACAACTGCGTGAGCAAATAGTCAAACAGTTTAAGAACAACGTTTCTCAAAGTGCAATTGCAAGAAATTTAGGGATTTCAACATCTACGCTCCATAATATCATCAAAAGGTTCAGAGAATCTGGAGAAATCACTCCACGTAAGCGGCATGGCCGGAAACCAACATTGAATGACCGTGACCTTCAATCCCTCAGACAGCACTGTATCAAAAACCGACATCAATCTCTAAAGGATATCACCACATGGGCTCAGGAACACTTCAGAAAACCACTGTCACTAAATAGTTTGTTGCTACATCTGTAAGTGCAAGTTAAAGCTCTACTATGCAAAGCGAAAGCCATTTATCAACAACATCCAGAAACGCCACCGGCTTCTCAGGACCCGAGATCATCTAAGATGGACTCATGCAAAGTGGAAAAGTGTTCTGTGGTCTGACGAGTCCACATTTCAAATTGTTTTTGGAAATATTCAACATCGTGTCATCTGGACCAAAGGGGAAGCGAACCATCCAGACTGTTATCGACGCAAAGTTCAAAAGCCAGCATCTGTGATGGTATGGGGGTGCATTAGTGCCCAAGGTATGGGTAACTTACACATCTGTGAAGGCACCATTAATGCTGAAAGGTACATACAGGTTTTGGAACAATATATGTTGCCATCTAAGCGCTGTCTTTTTCATGGACGCCCCTGCTTATTTCAGCAAGACAATGCCAAGCCACATTCAGCACGTGTTACAACAGCGTGGCTTCGTAAAAAAAGAGTGCGGGTACTTTCCTGGCCCGCCTGCAGTCCAGACCTGTCTCCCATCGAAAATGTGTGGCGCATTATGAAGCGTAAAATACAACAGCGGAGACCCCGGACTGTTGAACAACTAAAGCTCTACATAAAACAAGAATGGGAAAGAATTCCACTTTCAAAGCTTCAACAATTAGTTTCCTCAGTTCCCAATCGTTTATTGAGTGTTGTTAAAAGAACATGCCCTTTCCCAACTACTTTGGCACGTGTTGCAGCCATGAAATTCTAAGTTAATTATATATATCTATGATATATATATATCTATGATGTATATATATATATATATATATATATATATATATATATATATATATAACATACACATATATGTATATATATGTTATATATATCTATGTTATATATATATCTATGTTATATATATATATATATGTTATATATATAGATATGAACAGAATCGGTGACAAAGGGCAGCCTTGGCGGAGTCCAACCCTCACTGGAAACGTGTCCGACTTACTGCCGGCAATGCGGACCAAGCTCTGACACCGATTATACAGGGAGCGGACCGCCACAATAAGACCTTTATGGACAGAATTTCTAGGCGCAGTCAGGGCGTTGAGGGTATCTGGTTTGGTGGCTGCAGGATTAGGTCTCTGCTTTTTGCAGATGATGTGGTCCTGATGGCTTCATCTGGCCAAGATCTTCAGCTCTCACTGGATCGGTTCGCAGCCGAGTGTGAAGCGACTGGGATGGGAATCAGCACCTCCAAATCCGAGTCCATGGTTCTCGCCCGGAAAAGGGTGGAGTGCCATCTCCGGGTTGGGGAGGAGATCTTGCCCCAAGTGGAGGAGTTCAAGTACCTCGGAGTCTTGTTCACGAGTGAGGGAAGAGTGGATCGTGAGATCGACAGGCGGATCGGTGCGGCATCTTCAGTAATGCGGACGCTGTATCGATCCGTTGTGGTGAAGAAGGAGCTGAGCCAGAAGGCAAAGCTCTCGATTTACCGGTCGATCTACGTTCCCATCCTCACCTATGGTCATGAGCTTTGGGTCATGACCGAAAGGACAAGATCACGGGTACAAGCGGCCGAAATGAGTTTCCTCCGCCGGGTGGCGGGGCTCTCCCTTAGAGATAGGGTGAGAAGCTCTGTCATTCGGGGGGAACTCAAAGTAAAGCCGCTGCTCCTCCATATCGAGAGGAACCAGATGAGGTGGTTCGGGCATCTGGTCAGGATGCCACCCGAACGCCTCCCTCGGGAGGTGTTTCGGGCACGTCCGACCGGTAGGAGGCCACGGGGAAGACCCAGGACACGTTGGGAAGACTATGTCTCCCGGCTGGCCTGGGAACGCCTCGGGATCCCCCGGGAGGAGCTGGACGAAGTGGCTGGGGAGAGGAAAGTCTGGGCTTCCCTGCTTAGGCTGCTGCCCCCGCGACCCGACCTCGGATAAGCGGAAGAAGATGGATGGATGGATGGATGGATGGATGGATATATAGATATATAACATATATATATATATAACATATATGTGTATATATGTTATATATATATATCTATGTTATATACTGTATATCTATGTTTTATATATATAACATAGATATATATATAACATATATATACATATATGTGTATATGTATATATATATATAACATATATATATATATATATATATATATATATATGTGTATATGTATGTATATATATATATATATATATATATATATATATATATGAACATATTTAATTTGTTGTTGTTGTTTCAAGTTTTGTGTTGTTATTGTTGGATAATGTCAACATTTAGTTTTTGTTCTCATTGTGCCTCTTGCTGTTTTCCCAACGTTTGCTAGTGTTTTTTAATGTAATGTTCCTAGGGCCAAAGACAAACCAGTCACAGGCCGCAATTTGGGCACCCCTGCTGTAGAGCCTAACTGTTTATTGCTATTTCATTCTTAGTCAGCTGTTTACCTGGTGGGTTTTTCCTATGCGATAAAAGAGGGGACAAACGGGGTCTTTAGCTACTGCCTTGTTTTTCATGTCACATGTCAATGTTTACTTTTGTATGCACAATAAATCAACACAAAATCCATAATTTGGAGCAATGTTCACGGACTCTAGTATTTGGCTTGCTAGCTACCGTTGTAGCTGATATCCGACAGATATCAATATCGGATCATAACTGCAGTATGTGTTGTGTTTTTGGAGACACAGATATCATGATGTGCTGTAGAGGGTTATTGCTATCATTCAATACTGTCTTTACAGCATTGTGTGTGTTACTGTGGGTTTAAAAATTAAGTCAAACTTTTAAAAAGGTGCTAACCTGTAGCGTTGCATGTCTCCGCACTAAAAGGAAGAACTTTGACATATTTGTCGTTGGATCCTGTCGCCAGCAGCTGCCCACAGTGGCTCCAGGCCACGCAGTAGATGGACCCTTTGTGGTGTTTGTTCCTTTTAAAGCGGACCACCGGCTGCTTCACTGGACTTGAACCACTGACAAAACAGAGGAGCAGATGAATTAAAAAGGAGAGAAATAATAATCAAGTCTGGTCCATCAGTCTGGTGCCCTTACCTTGGGTTCAGGGTTTCTGGATAAGCGCAGACTCGAAGCGTTTTGGAGTTTGAGCCAACGGCGTAGAGCGCCCCTGAGGGGTGGAAGGCGACCGCACGGATGGCCTGAGTGTCTTCTAGAGTGTGTACTGGCACAAACAAGCTTTTTTCCTTGTCACCCTGTCAGAGGACAAAAGTAGGACTGGGAATCTCTTGGTATGTTGTACGATAATATATATTTTTTAGATGTAATTGTTCATAAATGTTGCAGCATAATTTAGTACTGAGCTCAAACAGCAACAGTGCAAAAACAATAAAACTGTTATGTGCAAAATACCTAAACAGGATTTATTTTAAAGGCGAACTGCACTTTATTGGAATTTCGCCTATTGTTCACAATAATTATGAAAGACATGACGGATGGATTTTTTTTTTATGACTTCTAAATATGAAATAAACGTAAACAAAAGTCCGCTTACAGCAGAGCCAATGGGAGGTCCATTTTTCTGCCCATAAAATTAGATAAATAACCATTCAAAAAGCGCCAACAATACTGTATTTACATTTCGTGACTTGAATATTAATCAAGTATTAGTGATATTGTTATTATAAACGCTAACGCAGACAACATTTTTAGAGCGCCGCCGTGATCACTTCCGTGTGTGCCTATGTTTACATCATCGACTTATCAGCTGCTTCCTCACTTCCTTGCTCTCTGTAAGTTTATTCTAGATCACAAATCATGTATCTCACCTGGACAGAAGACGTCTCAGTAGGTACTCCGACAAGTTTGACAGCCATATATGAGCTGGAGCTGGCGAGAACAACACGAAAAGAGCTTTTTCACCCCCCGCTTCTTTGCTAGGATTAGGAGACATTCTCCATCTAAATGGGAATATATGAACATCCTAGCAGTCGCCATCCTAATAAGAGCAGGCCTAGTACAGTAAGTGATGTTTTATTATGTTTGTTGGCAATGAGCAGAGAAATCAGTGATGAAGAAAAAAAGAAAAGCAATTGTCGTGATGCGTTTTTGAAATGCGCCGTGTACCGGTATGTTTCAAAATGATCAAAATATGTAAATATTAACTGTTATAAATGTAGCCATTACTACATTGCATATATACTTACATCATGTATATAAAACCCTAATAGAGGTGTTTGGATGTTTTTTTAAGGGGCTCTATAGGCAGAATTGAATAGTCTCCATTGTAAGCAGACTTTTGATAGCATTTATTTAATATTTAGAATGCATTAAAAAAAAAATCTGTCGTTATGTCTTTCATAATGATTCGGAACAAGAGGCAAAATCCCCCAATAAGTGCAGTTCCCCTTTAAGGTGGCACACTATTTTAACACTCATTTAGAAAACACAACACCTCATGTCTCCTGAATCGATCATTTGCATGAGGATGAAGATAAAAGTTAATTAAAACAATACCGTTACATTTATAGTGATTAGTTAAAAGTAATGTAAGCTACTTTTCTGAGACCCTTATTTTGTTTAGTGCAGTCAGCCTGAATGTAATGTGTAGCGCTTTTATTGTGAAGGACGGAATGTGTGGTCTGTAGACAAAGTTGGGTTTCAATAAAGTGCCTCCCAACTTCCTTCATGCCGAGTTGTCACAACATCACTGGTCATCTATATACAACCGTGGCTTGTATTAATGTGACATTTCATTGATGTTATGTTTATGTTGTTTGGCCTTTTTAAGACTCTGGTTCTCAAGAATCTTTTGTTACGCCCCCCCAAAAGAACAAGAAAATATTTCACGCCCCCCACTCTCCGACCGAGACTATAAATAGTATAATTTCTCTATAGAATTTTTATAAGTACCCCTCTGCATAACAGTGTATCCCTTTTAAACAACACATTGGTCTTTCCTCGTCTCCCACCACAGTCACAGTGAAGTTCAGTGCTACATACGCTTTGTCATATTCTAGTACAGCCAAAATAAAAGCATGATCCCAAAGGTCACATGCACTCCCACTGGCATTGCACTGCACCCCCCAAACCCCTGGAGGGCCCACCCCACTATTTGAGAAGGACTGGTTTAAAAGAATGCATCTCTTGCTTACAGCAAATATGAGAGCTAACTAAGGATTGACCCACACTGTTTTCTTACCACAATGTTTGAAGAAAAACATAATGGCTATGGAATACAACTACTTCTATTCTTCAGTACATTGTGGACTATTAGTCTCAACACACCTCTTTACTGCGAGACATTGATCCTGGGGAGTCACCGTGTGAGCCAGCCTTGTGATTCTGCGCACTGTCGAAGATATAAAACAGAAAGTGTTTCAATTGAGTTTGGCTGTGAACCCTGTGCCCAGAACCAAGGCATGACGCCGACCTATGTGAGATGACGGGGGATTCACTCGGGGCTGGGACTGCACGGCCTCCCACTGCTTGCTGTTGTGGTGTGCTGCTGAGCACGTCGCTCCTTTGGCTCCTGTCGTGCTCCGGAGTGGAGGATGGAGGGTTGTTGTTGCACTCTGAAGAAGGCGGGTTGCCGTTACACTGCTCGGCCAAAGACTTGACCTCGTCTCCTAAACTCTCCCTGCCCAGGTTTAGTTCCTCCAGCTTCTGGATGGACCTGGGGACACATATCACACAATACTGATACTCTTTCTAATAATGACACCACATGGCTAATGAGGATCGTGTGCTGTTATTAGGGTGGGTAAATACACTTAAGGAGCCAAGGATAAAAGTTAAATTAAGCATGCACTCACACTGGATTAGCTCTATTGTACCATACTTATGCACCATTACCTCCACAGTTCTCCCCCTGCCCACATCCACTGTGCTTAACTATGTTTCCTTATGCCACAGGTGTCAAACTCAAGGCCCAGGGGCCACATGTGGCCCGCCACTTCATTTTACTTGGCTCTCGAAAGCCTGGAAATAATATGCATCAATAAAGTGCTGTAACTTTTCTTACTAAATGTATTATTTATTTCTATTTTGGGAGAGAAAAAAAAATGTACTCCATGTAACCGCAAATTATGTTAATTTAAATATTGTCTAATTATGCAAAAATATATTATCAAACATTCAAACCATTTTTTAAATAGAAATAAATACTAATTATAATTATTTCAAAGCAAGTTATCCATCCAATTCCAATGTAAAATTAGCAATAGATTTCATGGTAAAATTGTGAAATTTACTTTGGTTTTTACAGCATTTTTCTCTAAATGAAAAAAACAGTACTTGTTTTACTGTAATAAACTGTGGTGCTGTTTTGGCATTTACAATAATACACCAAAATTGGTGCCAAAATCGTCCTGTAAAAATGCAGTTTTTTTTTTAAAATTTACAGTAAAAAAACAAATCTTACAGAAAAATTCTGGCAATTGAGCTGCCCTTTTTAAACCATAAAAACAGCAGTACTGTTTTTCCATTTCCAGTAATATACACTAAATTTTGAGGTGAAATTATTGCAACTTACCATATTTTTTTTACATTTAAGTTTTAGAAACTCTACTTATAAAATGCATTAAAAAATTGTGTAATAATAGTATTCACTGTTAGAAGCGGCCCTGTGGTCAAACATAACTGCGATTTGACACCTCTGCCTTATGTCATTACTTCATTGTACAACTACAACAATGTTTCCTTTACTGAGGCTTATTCTAACTTATTCTGTTTTTCCTATTGTGCAAGGCGGCGACAAAACATTGCTTTGTGTATAAGCAGACCTACTGCTTACTTTGTGGATTATTTTGTGTTTTTAGTACTAGTATGTGGTGCTTGGCCTGAATTGAATGAAAAGTGCCTTAATATTGTAGTGCTTTGTCGACACATGAATACAAGTGAACTGAATGAGAATCAGCGCACCATGTGAATAATACATGCATTCTCTGGGGAAATGTTCATTATGTCAATGAGTGTGGCCGCCAGTCTGTTGGTTTGCGCAGATGGTGGACTGTCCACCGGGGGAGGTGTGTGTTTTTGCGGGGGAAGCCACATGGGACAAAAACATGTCCCTGCTCTAGTCCGACGGATGCTCATCAACTGTCAAGTGTTCTTCTTACTTGTTGAGGAACTTCTCTGTGAGGCTGTGCTGCATGTCATCGGGCGGTGGCTCCTGCTGCACTCCTCCCTCCAGCAGCATCTGCTTATACATCTGCCTCTGCTGCTGCTTCTGCTCCAGGTGCTGCTGCACACGCAGGCGCTGACGATAAAACTCCTCGTACTTCTCCGTGGAGTCCCACAGCTGCAGGTAGAAACATAACATTCATACTTTATAAATGACACAGGAATGAATGGTCATAGAGGAATGCTTATAAGACTTAATGGAGCACAAAAGCATGTTCACATGTGAGGAAGGCTGCAGCAACCCTTGTCGAACATGATTCAAAGGCTACATTGTGTAGGGATAATCCAAGCTCCGCCTCGGTTCTCTCAGGTAAGAAAAAAACATAAGCTACCTCTGACCTCACAAATATGCTTTTTGATTAGGAGTGTCAAACGTACAGCCCTACAGGTTTAATCCCGTCCCACGAGATAAGTTTGTCAAGTATAAAAATGAGCTGCAATTTTTCATGAAAGAAACTGCTGTTCTGAATGTGTCCACTGGATGTCGCAATAGCAATTCTGTTAGGCAAGTATGCCAAACAAGAGGTACACAGTAAAGACTGGCTGAGGCTCCTCCACCTCGACATAAATGAAACTTAAAAGCTGCCTGTTTAAGTTTTCTGCTTCAAAGATAACGTGCTTTGGCACCGTCATTAACTCAAAATATCTCTGTCAAAAATGAGGAAAGTGGACGCCAAGTGTAATTCAACCCTCTTGAATAGTTTCTACCTCCGTTTGTATGCTTTATTGGCTTAGCCCAGGATTAATATGTGAAATTGACAAATGAGGTACTTGAGACCTAGAAGAGTTTTTACTATTTATTATCAATTTTGCATTTTGTTCACTCCCAGATAGGCTGTGACTTAAAAGTTTAATGGCTTTGTAGATACATTAAAATGAAGTCTAAATTCATTTTGTCCATTGTTGGCTTTTTAAAACAGCACCAATTATTTCTCAGAATTTTCAACTAACTTGAAGTGTTTTGTCAAGAGGATTATTTGTAATATTTATATTTTCAGAATGTGATTGTTTTATTTTTGATCAAAGTAAAACAAACTGAAGTTGTATTTATTTTTAAGTTATTATGCCATGATTTTACCAGTCAGGCCCACTTTAGAATAGATGTTCCTCAATTTGGCCCCTGAGTTAACATGTGTTTCTGTTCTAGATGAATGGACACAGAAATTCCGCACACATGCACAACAAAACATTGTAGAAAGTGACGCTTTACTAAATGAAACATACTATTAACCTATTTTTGTTTGTCTACAAATAAATCTGTTAATAGACTTCAGAGAAGGGAATCTGAGGACAAGCAAACTTTTCCTGTCTGTCTTCAGCTTGGGAAAAAAAGGAGAGCATGTGGCCCTCTGCCAGCTTTGGAATGGGCTAGAACAAGAGGCTTGGTTTGGTGCAGGTGGTGGGGGAGGGGGTCTGATGATCACACAATGTCCCATAGGGCTCCTCTGTTTGTCTCCAGGGTGACAGCAGGGGAAAGGGGGAGCTAAGCATCAACTTCGCACTCTACTGCACCCCAAGCCCAGAAAACGCACACTGACGCAGATCCTGGGTTAATACTGTGTTTACAGAAAACATAATGTCAGTAATATCTCTCAATATGCACTGCAACATGTTTTGCTGCATTTGCAATATTACAGAATTGTGTAATGAAGTAATGGCACACAAATGTCTGAATGCATGCAGATTGCAGACCAGTGTGAGTGTAGGGCAGCAGGCCAGGGGAGGGGTAAATTCCTGTTTAGGGTGGTTGTTTTCCATATCAAATAGTATTGCAATACTGTGACAATGGAGAGGAATGCGGAATAGTAAGTGGACACATTTTATTGAAGGGGAGCAAAGTGTACAAACCCCAAAACCAGTGAAGTTGGCACATTGTGTAAACGGTAAATAAAAACAGAAATACAATGATTTGCAAATCATTTTCAACCTAAATTCAATTGAATAGACTGCAAAGACAAGATACTTAATGTTCGAACTGGTAAACTTTGTTATTTTTTGCAATTATTTGCTCAATTTGAATTTGATGCCTGCAACATGTTTCAAAATGATTGGGTATAAAAGCAGCTTCCATGAAATGCTCAGTCATTCACAAACAAGGATGGGACGAGGGTCACCACTTTGTGAACAAATGCGTGAGCAAATTGTTTAACAGTTTAAGAACAACATTTCTCAACAACCTATTGCAAATAATTTAGGGATTTGACCATCTACGGTCTGTTATATCATCAAAAGGTTCAGAGAATCTGGAGAAATCACTGCAAGGCCTAAAACCAACATTGAATGCCATGACCTTGGATCCCTCAGGCGATACTGCATCAAAAAGCGACATCAGTGTGTAAAGGATATCACCACATGGGCTCAGGAACACTTCAGAAAACCACTGTCAGTAACTACAGTTGGTCGCTACATCTGTAAGTGCAAGTTAAAACTCTGCTATGCAAAGCCACAGCCAGAACCAGAAACGCCGCGGCTTCGCTGGGCCCGAGCTCATCTAAGATGGACTGATGCAAAGTGGAAAAATGTTCTGTGGTCTGACAAGTCCACATTTCAAATTGTTTTTGGAAACTGTGGACGTTGTGTCCTCCGGACCAAAGTGTAAAAGAACCATCCGGACTGTTATAGGTGTAAAGTTCAAAAGCTAGCATCTGTGATGGTATGAGGGTGTAATAGTTCCCAAGGCATGGGTAACTTACACATTTGTGAAGGCACCATTAATGCTGAAAGATACATACAGGTTTTGGAGCAACATATGTTGCCATCCAAGCAACGTCTTTTTCATGGACACCCCTGCTTATTTCGGCAAGACAATGCCAAGCCACATTCTGCACGTGTTACAACAGCGTGGCTTCGTAGTAAAAGAGTGCGGGTACTAGACTGGCCTGCTGTAGTCCAGACCTGTCTCCCATTGAAAATGTGTGGCGCACTATGAAGCCTAAAATACCACAACGGAGACCCCGGACTGTTGAACAACTTAAGCTGTACATCAAGCAAGAATGGGAAACAATTCCATTTGAACAGCTTCAAAAATGTGTCTCCTCAGTTCCCAAACATTTACTGAGTGTTGTTAAAAGGAAAGACCATGTAACACAGTGGTAAAAATGCCCCTGTGCCAACTTGTTTGCAATGTGTTGCTGCCACTAAATTCTAAGTTAAGGATTATTTGCAAAATAAAATTATGTTTCTAAGTTCGAACATTAAATGTCTTGTCTTTGCAGTCTATTCAATTGAATATAAGTTGAAAAGGATTTGCAAATCATTGTATTGTTTTTTTTTACCATTTACACAACGTGCCAACTTCACTGGTTTTGGGTTTTATATAGTAAGGCACAACAACGGGGTAAGCTAACATTTACATTAACATGTGTTTAGTTTTATCATTCTAACGTATGTATCCTCCAAAGTTACTGGACTAATGAGAGACTAGTAGTGGTTTACAACAACCATATGGTATCGCTTCAGTTAGCTTGGGGTTCTGGCTGACGAGGTACTAAAAATGGTATCTCGTAGTACCTGGTTTTGGCCATGAAAAGCAACAGGAAGTAGACAACAACAAATGCACTGAACAATGCTGGTTTCTTAAAATTAAAAAAAGTGCACTCGATTATTGTGGGTGCTTAATCCAAAAATATTATGCATTTATCGTTTCTTTTTTTTTTTTTTGTGTCCTGTCCAGCTTCTCAGGCAAATCATATAGTTGATGTAGATGCCCATTTCGGCTGTTCAGATTTACTTTACAAAAGAGAAGTGTAGGATACTTCTCTTGTTGCCTTATTTGTATTTGACTTTATTAAATGTATTTATATTATCATTTAGTTAGCCGGGCCGGAGCAGGAGGGGATAGAAAGAGAAAAAAAAAGAAGACAGAGGGGGAAATTGTGGGGACAAGAGGGGGATTAGACAGAGAGACAAAAACAACAACAGCAAACAACAACAACGGGACGGCGTGGCGCAGTGGAAGAATGGCCGTGCGCGACCCGAGGGTCCCTGGTTCAATCCCCACCTAGTACCAACCTCGTCATGTCCGTTGTGTCCTGAGCAAGACACTTCACCCTTGCTCCTGATGGGTGCTGGTTAGCGCCTTGCATGGCAGCTCCCTCCATCAGTGTGTGAATGTGTGTGTGAATGGGTAAATGTGGAAGTAGTGTCAAAGCGCTTTGAGTACCTTGAAGGTAGAAAAGCGCTATACAAGTACAACCCATTTATCATTATTTAACAACAACAATAGAGCAACATCAGCAAATATGACATGTACAAATATGATGGTAAAAGTAATAGCAAATAAGCAGTTAGCGAAAAATAAAAAATAATACAGAAATGACAATGAGCATTATTACACTACAAATGGATCAATACAAATACCAATAGAAATAGCGCTGTTGATAATGAACAATACCAATAATTTACCTTTATTATCAACAATACAGTTGTTTAAATGCAACAATACATATACGTAATGATAACTTGAGATACGAAAGAATGCAGAAAAATGGAGGGGGAGAAAGAGAAGCAACCTACATTAACCTTGTAGATTGTTATAGTCACAATAGGTTAAGCTTTGTCAGTGTGCCATGTGTTACACCCAGTTTACCCTAGGGCAACAACATTAATATATGTTTGATGAAACGTGATTATGTGCATGATGTATATGTACAGAATGTGTATATGTGTTTGTACAATGAATGTATATGTACAGAATGTGTATATGTGTTTGTACAGTGAATGTATATGTACAGTATGTGTATGTGTATGTTTGTATATTGAATGTGCGTTATGCATTTATGAGAAACAATAAAAAAAAAATAATACACGTAAACAAAAGCCCCGCATGACATCTTCAATAAAATAGAGACAGCAAGCGTTTAAAGCTGTAGTCACCGTGGGAAGATGACTCACGCTGTGATTAACCACCGTCTATATTTAGGTAGTCACTGCAGGCAACACAGTGAGGACAAGACAACACTGCAGCTGCTGGTCCAACAATTGTACAGACCTGAATATAAGACAACTCTGAATATTTTCAACACTTGTTTTTGGACAAATATTTTTAAGACAACAGTAGCCAACTCAAAAGTCCATTTACAATGGAGACTATTCAATTCTGCCTATAGAGCCCCTTAAAAAAAACATCCAAACACCTCTATTAGGGTTTTATACACATGATGTAAGTATATATGCAATGTACCGGTAGTAATGGGCAATATTTTTTTAGCTGGTCTCCAGGTCACGGGTGTGTGTGATTGATGAGAAGAAAAGATCTGAATCACTCAGAGAGAATTTACCGGACATCATTTGTTGGTTTTTGTGGATAATCTACAAAACCCAAAACCAGTGAAGTTAGCACGTTGTGTCAACGTTGTCCACATTTCAAATTGGAAACTGTGGACGCTGTGTCCTTCGGACCAAAAGGAAGAGAACCATCCGGACGGTTATAGGCGCAAAGTTGAAAAGCCAGCATCTGTGATGGTATGGGGGTGTATTAGTGCCCAAGGCGTGGGTAACTTACACACCCGTGAAGCACCATTAATGCTGAAAGATACATACAGGTTTTGGATCAACATATGTTGCCATGAAAGCAACGTTATCATGGACGCCCCTGCTTATTTCAGCAAGACAATGCCAAGCCACGTGTTACAACAGCGTGGCTTCATAGTAAAATAGCGCGGGTACGAGACTGGCCTGCCTGTAGTCCAGACCTGTCTCCCATTGAAAATGTGTGGCGCATTATGAAGCCTAAAATACCACAAGGGAGACCCCGGACTGTTGAACAACTTAAGCTGTACATCAAGCAAGAATGGGAAATAATTCCACCTGAAAAGCTTCAAAAATGTGTCTCAGTTCCAAAACGTTTACTGAGTGTTGTTAAAAGGAAAGGCCATCTAACACAGTAGTAAAAATGCCCCTGTGCCAACTGTTTTGCAATGTGTTGCTGCCATTAAATTCTAAATTGATGAATATTTGACAAAACATTTAGTTTCTCAGTTCGAACATTAAATATTTTGTCTTTGCAGTCTATTGAATTGAATATAAATTGAAAAGGATTTGCAAATCATTGTATTCTTTTTTTATTTACCATTTACACAACATGCCAACTTCACTGGTTTTGGGTTTTGTACAAAGATCTATATTTATGTGTCTTTTTCTGACATATTTTTAAGGAGAATAAATACGGTCTTATATTTGGGTCAATGTGGCAATATAAAGTTTTGGTACCTCGTTCCTTTCAGCAGAGTCAGCTGGTGCATCTTCCCCAGGAGCTGAGGCGGGACGCGAAATCTGAGCTTCACCAGAATTCAACATTTTGTCCACAGGCGTCTCCGTCCTGGACCTTCAAGCACAAAACCAATGAATAGTAAAAGAGATCTGACAGCTGAAAATGGGAAGAGGAGTGCTTTGAACCCACGTTTCAGGCGATTCCTCAAAGATGCTGTGGCAGTCTGAGCTCTCCATCATGAGGCTCCTGCTCAGGCTCTGTCCACCGGCCCCTGGGTAGTGGAAGTTGGCAAAAGAGTGAGACATAGGAGAGACACCTTTACCCGGTGCCACCTCCCCGCCGCTTGCTCGTTTATCCTGGCCGGACAGCCCGTAGGACAACCCGTCCAGCGCCGGGTTCAAAGAGCGTGACATGTAGGTGTCGGCCGACTGGGGCCGGCGCATCGGGGAGGATGCGTAGGGAGACAGTTTGCTGATGAGCGGCGTGAGCAGATCGGCGTAGCCAGTTTTTGCAGGTTTAACTATGCGGTCCACGTGGATGTTGAGCTGCTTCTGTTCAAATGCGCAGGAGAAGACGCTGTGGCCCAAGTTCTGCATCCACGACAGAAGAGACAAGTCCACGTCGTCGCAGCCGTTACCACACAGCATGTCAACACCCAGCAGAACCTCGCTCTCCGTGATCTCCTCCCCCGTTGCCTTGCTCTGCGCACAAAACAAGAAACCATCCAGCACCTTTCCTGACAGAACTTGGTTTGAAGCGACCCGACCTGGCAGAACTCCACACAGCACTCGTAGAGGACTCCCTTGAGAAGCAGCTGAAAGAGGCGAT
The DNA here is from genome assembly GCF_033978685.3 of Nerophis lumbriciformis. Classification (NCBI taxonomy): domain Eukaryota; kingdom Metazoa; phylum Chordata; class Actinopteri; order Syngnathiformes; family Syngnathidae; genus Nerophis; species Nerophis lumbriciformis. The sequence continues at coordinate 1,880,777 of NC_084566.2, forward strand.
CCCCGCTTGCTTTGAATCCCGCCTCGCTCAGCTTTCGGTCGGCGGGGATAAACTCTGCCACCATGGTGCAGGCTTCCTCAAAACACTGCACCCTGGCCGTGCTCGGGTTCCAGTCCTGATACAGCACGGAGAGAGAAGTCACAAGCGGCTCACAGCGGCCACGCAGTGCTAAGTGGCGTCAAGCGTGCGAGCGCTTGCCTTGAACTCTGCGTGGTTTGTGAGGCGAGGCAAGGTGAGCAGCAGACACAGTTTGCTGTAGTCGTCCTTTGAGGGGCAGAACTCCTCCAAGGCGTGCAGACACTTGACCGCCTCCTGCATGGTGAACTCCAACTGGAAAACATGCAAAACACTTTAAAAAATACATCCACTTCATACAAGAAAAGGCACACAAAATAGTGTATGCAAGGGCTGATACCGCAATATTTCGGTTTCAAAGTCTTCACAATACTCCTCTCTGAGCTGCCACCTTAACGTGGTAGAGGAGTTTGTGTGTCCCAATGATCCTAGGAGCTATGTTGTCCGGGGGCTTCTATGCCCTCTGGTAGGGTCTCCCAAGGCAAACTGGTCCTAGGTGAGGGATCAGACAAAGAGCAGCTCGAAGATCTCTATGAATAACACTGACAAGGAACCCAGATTTCCCTCGCCCGGACGCGGGTCACCGGGGCCCCCCTCTGGAGCCAGGCCCGGAGGTGGGGCACGATGGCGAGCGCCTGGTGGCCGGGCCTGTCCCCATGGGGCCCGGCCGGGCACAGCCCGAAGAGGCAACGTGGGTCCCCCCTCCAATGGGCTCACCACCCATAGCAGGGGTCATAGAGGTCGGGTGCGATGTGAGCTGGGCGGAAGCCGAAGGCAGGGCACTTGGCGGTCCGATCCTCGGCTACAGAAGCTAGCTCTTGGGACGTTGAACGTCACCTCGCTGGGGGGGAAGGAGCCTGAGCTAGTGCGCGAGGTGGAGAAGTTCCGGCTAGATATAGTCGGACTCAGTTCGACGCACAACAAGGGCTCTGGAACCAGTTCTCTCGAGAGGGGCTGGACTCTCTTCCACTCTGGCGTTGCCGGCAGTGAGAGGCGACGGGCTGGGGTGGCAATTCTTGTTTACCCCCAGCTCAGAGCCTGTACGTTGGAGTTCAACCCGGTGGACGAGAGGGTAGCTTCCCTCCGCCTTCGGGTGGGGGAACGGGTCCTGACTGTGGTTTGCGCTTACGCGCCAAACCGCAGCTCAGAGTACCCACCCTTTTTGGATTCACTCGAGGGAGTACTTGAGAGTGCTCCCCCAGGTGAATCCCTCGTTCTACTGGGGGACTTCAATGCTCATGTTGGCAGCGACAGTGAAACCTGGAGAGGCGTGATTGGGAAGAATGGCTGCCCGGATCTGAACCCGAGCGGTGTTTTGTTATTGGACTTTTGTGCCCGTCACAGATTGTCCATAACGAACACCATGTTCAAACATAAGGGTGTCCATATTTGCACTTGGCACCAGGATACCCTAGGCCGCAGTTCCATGATCGACTTTGTAGTTGTGTCATCGGATTTGCGGCCTCATGTTTTGGACACTCGGGTGAAGAGAGGGGCGTAGCTTTCTACCGATCACCACCTGGTGGTGAGTTGGCTGCGATGGTGGGGGAGGATGCCGGACAGACCTGGCAGGCCCAAACGCATTGTGAGGGTTTGCTGGGAACGTCTAGCAGAGTCTCCTGTCAGAGAGAGTTTCAATTCCCACCTCCGGAAGAACTTTGAACATGTCACGAGGGAGGTGCTGGATATTGAGTCCGAATGGACCATGTTCCGCGCCTCTATTGTCGAGGCGGCTGATTGGAGCTGTGGCCGCAAGGTAGTTGGTGCTTGTCGTGGCGGTAATCCTAGAACCCGTTGGTGGACACCGGCGGTGAGGGATGCCGTCAAGCTGAAGAAGGAGTCCTATCAGGTTCTTTTGGCTCATAGGACTCCTGAAGCAGTGGACAGGTACCGACAGGCCAAGCGGTGTGCGGCTTCAGCGGTCGCAGAGGCAAAAACTCGGACATGGGAGGAGTTCGGTGAGGCCATGGAAAACGACTTCCGGACGGCTTCGAAGCAATTCTGGACCACCATCCGCCGCCTCAGGAAGGGGAAGCAGTGCACTATCAACACCGTGTATGGCGGGGATGGTGTTCTGCTGACCTCGACTGCGGATGTTGTGGATCGGTGGAGGGAATACTTCGAAGACCTCCTCAATCCCACCAACACGTCTTCCTATGAGGAAGCAGTGCCTGGGGAGTCTGTGGTGGGCTCTCCTATTTCTGGGGCTGAGGTTGCTGAGGTAGTTAAAAAGCTCCTCGGTGGCAAGGCCCCGGGGGTGGATGAGACCCGCCCGGAGTTCCTTAAGGCTCTGGATGCTGTGGGGCTGTCTTGGTTGACAAGACTCTGCAGCATCGCGTGGACATCGGGGGCGGTACCACTGGATTGGCAGACCGGGGTGGTGGTTCCTCTCTTTAAGAAGGGGAACCGGAGGGTGTGTTCTAACTATCGTGGGATCACACTCCTCAGCCTTCCCGGTAAGGTCTATTCAGGTGTACTGGAGAGGAGGCTACGCCGGATAGTCGAACCTCGGATTCAGGAGGAACAGTGTGGTTTTCGTCCTGGTCGTGGAACTGTGGACCAGCTCTATACTCTCGGCAGGGTCCTTGAGGGTGCATGGGAGTTTGCCCAACCAGTCTACATGTGTTTTGTGGACTTGGAGAAGGCATTCGACCGTGTCCCTCGGGAAGTCCTGTGGGGAGTGCTCAGGGAGTATAGGGTATCGGACTGTCTGATTGTGGCAGTCCGCTCCCTGTATGCTCAGTGCCAGAGCTTGGTCCGCATTGCCGGTAGTAAGTCGGACACGTTTCCAGTGAGGGTTGGACTCCGCCAAGGCTGCCCTTTGTCACCGATTCTGTTCATAACTTTTATGGACAGAATTTCTAGGTGCAGTCAAGGCATTGAGGGGATCTGGTTTGGTGGCTGCAGGATTAGGTCTCTGCTTTTTGCAGATGATGTGGTCCTGATGGCTTCATCTGGCCAGGATCTTCAGCTCTCGCTGGATCGGTTCGCAGCCGAGTGTGAAGCGACTGGGATGAGAATCAGCACCTCCAAGTCCGAGTCCATGGTTCTCGCCCGGAAAAGGGTGGAGTGCCATCTCCGGGTTGGGGAGAAGATCTTGCCCCAAGTGGAGGAGTTCAAGTACCTCGGAGTCTTGTTCACGAGTGAGGGAAGAGTGGATCGTGAGATCGACAGGCGGATCGGTGCGGCGTCTTCAGTAATGCGGACGCTGTATCGATCCGTTGTGGTGAAGAAGGAGCTGAGCCGGAAGGCAAAGCTCTCAATTTACCGGTCGATCTACGTTCCCATCCTCACCTATGGTCATGAGCTTTGGGTTATGACCGAAAGGACAAGATCACGGGTACAAGCGGCTGAAATGAGTTTCCTCCGCCGGGTGGCGGGGCTCTCCCTTAGAGATAGGGTGAGAAGCTCTGCCATCCGGGAGGAGCTCAATGTAAAGCCGCTGCTCCTCCACATCGAGAGGAGCCAGATGAGGTGGTTCGGGCATCTGGTCAGGATGCCACCCGAACGCCTCCCTAGGGAGGTGTTTAGGGCACGTCCGACCGGTAGGAGGCCGCGGGGAAGACCCAGGACACGTTGGGAAGACTATGTCTCCCGGCTGGCCTGGGAACGCCTCGGGGTCCCACAGGAAGAGCTGGACGAAGTGGCTGGGGAGAGGGAAGTCTGGGTTTCCCTGCTTAGGCTGCTGCCCCCGCGACCCGACCTCGGATAAGCGGAAGAAGATGGATGGATGGATGGAAGTCTTCACAATAATGCCGTGACGCGTGATGGTATCAAACGAAAACTTGGTGAGTAGTTTTTTTCTGGCGCTTTAGCGTAAGGAAGTCTTTTTTCTTTTGGTGGAGAATCTTTGAATAATGTTTTGTAGTAAAACGAGGATATTATGAATTATGTAAACATATTGCTATTGTTTTAACGTATGACTATTTCTGACAATACTGTCTGAACAGTTTATTGATGTAAAAATGAAGGTTCTGTATTAACAATTGTTGTAAACCAGGGGTGCCCACACTTTTTCTGCAGGCGAGCTACTTTTCAGTTGACCAAGTCAAAGGGATCTACCTCATTCATATACATAATTTGTATTCATTTATTTATGAAAGTTAAAGGTGTTTATTGATAATACAAACATGTTTAACACATATAGATTCCTTTTATTTCATGAAGACAAGAATATAAGTTGGTGTATTACCTGATCCTGATGACTTGCATTGATTGGAATCAGACAGTAGTGATGATAACGTCCACATTTTCAAATGGAGGAGAAAAAACTCCTCCTTTCTGTTCAATACCACTTGAAAGTGGTTGGTTTTTGCCATCTTATTTGTCCAGCTACCATACTCCTTTTTATACACTTTACAAGAAATACATTGGCTGCAAACTCTGTAGCTTGCTAGCTTGTGCACGCCACCCTTCTGAGACTTTTATTTTGTTAGCGCAGGCAGGATGAAGCAGCGTCTTTATTGTGAAGACAGGAACTGTGCAGTTGGTCTTTAGAGTTTTGACAACAGGTACAGCACGAGAGTCTGTTGAAATAAAAAGTGTTTCTCGCCTTCCTGTCGGTCATTTTTTCTAAATAATGATTTTGCAGCAGTCAGCGTCATCTCACAAGACACTCAGGTGCCGTGAATGTCAATCAAGTGACGAAAGTGACGTCTTAGTGAAGATTGATGATCGCTAATTTTTAGGTCTATTTTTTAATGCCTGGCTGGCGATCGACCGCTTGCTCGCGATCTACGTAATAAAGCAGGGGTGACCCCTGCTGTAGATAGTTGAAAAATAGCGGAAAACCGGAATAAATACAATTATATCAAAACTTTGCATTCTGTATTGCTTTTTGTACACTATGGCATCATTTCTAAAGTGAGAAGCAATTAATTTGACACGATGATCTTATTTAAATATAGCAGAGAATTCACAAAGGGCATATTCTGCACTGTAATCAAATAAAATGTGTTCTGCATGTTGATTGGCTCGGCGGATAGGAAAAGGTTAGGTTCCACGCGGGTTGAGAGTTAAAAATGACGGAGGAAGACGGTTCCATTTGTTTCTAAATTGCTTATTTTGGTGTCGACTACCGTATTTTCCGGACCATAGGGCGCACTGGATTATAAGGCGCACTGCCGATGAGCGGGATTATAAGGCACATTAAAGGGGTCATATTATTATAATTTTTTTCTAAATGTAAAACACTTCCTTGTGGACTACATAACATGTAATGGTGGTTCTTTGGTCAAAATGTTGCATAGATGATGTTTGTTTACATGTTTATGTTTTACAGATCATCTTCATTGACTTACGTGCTGTGGCTCATCCTCAGCAGACATGGCGTTATTCACACACAGGGCTTCCAGAAACTTCTGCTTTAGCACGATATAACGGAACCTGGTAGGGAGAATTACCGGTAGTCAATTTTTCACTGACTGACTGATCAATAAAAATTGTTCCCGTACCTCTTTTTGTCAAACTTCTCCATACATTCCAGAGGCTGAATGAATTGCAAAACCTCATCCCACTGGCCATCAAGCACCAGTTGTCTAAAACAAAACACACCAATTTGTTCTCTACTGGTGTGAAGCTGCAGTGTCACTAAGTGTGACAGGATAAAAAGGACCTACCTGAGGAAGAGCATGTCGTCCGAGTAAAGCCCGTTGATGACGCCACTCTCCTTCTCCAGCGCCAGCATGCTGATATGCAACTTCCTGGAGTGGAGGAAGTCCAAGATCACCTTGATGATCTCCACCTCCTTCACGTTGATAGTTTCCTCCTCTGTCATGGTGGCGGCCGGCTACAAATAAATCCACAATCATGACGAGAACTCCTGGAACTAATCACAAGTTAAAACCACACCAAAGCAAAAATGGTGAGCTTGTATTAGCCTGGTCAGGCACGTCGTAATGAGACATGTATAGGGTGTGTAGGTTCATTCCTTAAGACAGTGGTTCTCAAACTTTTTTCACCAAGTACCACCTCTGAAAACACTTTGCTGTTTAAGTGCCATCATCAAACTACAGTAGCGTAGTAGGGTAAAGTATTTATTAAAACAAAGAGAGTATATTTAGTATTTTGGCCAATGTAACATTACACACAGTTTGTACAGTAACATTGTGTTTGAATATAGGAAAATAAAACGCTGTACTTAAAAATTATTCAAATAAAATTAATTGCACATAAAATATTGTTTACATGTGTTCTGCATGTTGATTGGTGGCTAGGAAAGGGTTCGGTTCCCACGCGTGTTGAGTGTTAAAAATGACGGAGTAAGACGGTTCCGTTTGTGTCTAAATTGTTTATTTTGGTGTCGACTACCATTATAAAGCGCACTGCCGATGAGCGGGTCAATTAAGGTATAGTTTCATACAATAGGTGCACCGGATTATAGGGCGCATTAAAGGGGTCATATTATTATTATTTTTTTCTAAATGTAAAACACTTCCTTGTGATCTACATCAGTGTTTTTCAGCCACTGTGCCGCGGCACACTAGCGTGCCGTGAGATACAGTCTGGTGTGCAGTGGGAGATTATATAATTTCACCTATTTGGGTTAAAAATCTTTTTTGCAAATGAGTAATTATAATCCGCCAATAATGTGCCGTTGTTGAGTGTCTGTGCTGTCGAGAGCTCGGCAGAGTAACCATGTTATTCTCTACCCTATCAGTAGGTGGCAGCAGGTAGCTAATTGCTTTGTAGATGCGATTTGAAGCTTAGGGATGGCTATGCAAAAACGAAACTAAAACTGAACTGGCTCCAAAGTAAACAAAAACAGAATGCTGGACAACAGCAAAGCCTTACAGCGTGTGGAGCAGAGATGGCGTCCACAAAGTACATCCGTACATGACATGACAATCAACAATGTCCACACAAAGAAGGATAGCGTCCACACAACTTAAATAGTCTTGATTGCGAAAACAAAGCAGGTGCGGGGAATAGCGCTCAAAGGCAGACATGAAACTGCTACAGGAAAATACCAACAAAACAGGAAGTCACCAAAATAGGAGCACAGGACAAGAACTAAGACACTACACACAGGAAAACACCAAAAAACTGAAAATAAGTCACGGCGTGATGTGACAGGTCGTGACAGTACACCTACTTTGAGACAAGAGCTATAGTGATGCATGGTTGGTTATGGTTTAAATTCATACCCAACACAGCAGAAATCTTTATGACTTCTGCTGGTGGTATGCCTCCAGATTTCTTCAATGAAAAAAAATGTGCCCTGGCTCAAAAAAGGTTGAAAAACACTGGTCCACATAACATGTAATGGTGGTTCTTTGGTCAAAATGTTGCATAGATGATGTTTCACAGATCATCTTCAAGTCACTTTCTGACAGTCGCTTCAGGATGCGCCGTTTTATGGGCGATCTTATTTACGTGCCTCACCTTCGACAGCGTCTTCTCCCCGTTATCTTTGTTGTAGCGGTGTCGCGTTCAAGGACGGGAGTGGAAGAAGTGTCAAAAGACGGAGCTAACTGTTTTAATGACATTCAGACTTTACTTCAGTCAATAACGGAGCAGCATCTCCTCATCCGGAAACAACAACACTGGAAATGTGTCCCATGAAAAACCCTCCGACTGGAACTCTCTAATAACTTAAGTTCCTTGGGTGAATAATGTAAACTCACTACACTGGTACACCGAGTTTACTGACCGATTTAAGTAAGAACTTTACACTACTTTATATTGGAAATGGCAATAGCAGAGGATGAATGTCCCATAACAAGAAGATAAAGAAAAAGAAGAAGCTTACGGACTACGGTGTCGCCATGGACTACAAAGGCGGATGCGCTCAAATTTTCAGGACTTATGCAGATCCTAAATACAGATCAGCAGGTACCAGAAAGTAAGAAAAGTTGCTTTTGCATAATATTGTGAAATTAACCTTATAAAACAGCCTTATACACACTATAATAATACTCCTATATTGAAGCACATTACAATCCATCAAGCGGTGCGGCTTCAAAGCTTACCAAAGTCGTACTAAAACATTTTGATGGATTTTTGAGCGCCGTGTGTAATGTTCTATATTTTCAATTGAACATAACATTTTGGTGTTGTTTACTGCCATCATATTGCAGTCTACACATATCTCTTGTGTGACTGCCATCTACTGGTCACACTTATCATTTCACCATGTACCAAATAAAATAGCTTCAAGGTTGGTAAGCACAACCAAAATTATTCTGTACATTAGGCGCACCGGGTTATAAGGCGCACTATCGAGTTTTGCGAAAATTAAAGGATATAAAGTGCGCCATATAATAATAATAATAATAATAATAATAACTGGGATTTATATAGCGCTTTTCTAAGTACCCAAAGTCGCTTTACATGTGGAACCCATCATTCATTCACACATGGTGGTGGTAAGCTACTTTCATAGCCACAGCTGCCCTGGGGTAGACTGACAGAAGCGTGGCTGCAATTTGCGCCAACGGCCCCTCCGACCACCACCTATCATTCGTCATTCAGTTCACCGGTGTGAGAGGCACCGGGGGCAAAGGGTGAAGTGTCCCGCCCAAGGACACAACGGCAGCGATTTTTGGATGGTAAGAGGCGGGGAGCGAACCTGCAACCCTTAGGTTTCTGGCACGGTTGCTCTACCCACTACGCCATGCCGCCCCTATAGTCCGAAAAATACGGTACGTCCCACAATAGTCCGATTGTAACAACTTTCATTAAAAGCTGATGAACCTTTGATAACGGCTGAAGTCACGTGATTACAATATTTAAATAAGGATAAAGCCCGCGTTCCAGTAGTTGTACGCGAACCACAGTTTGAGAATCACTGCCTTATGTTTCTGTTGTCATTTGGTGTTCATTACATAACATAAACATCTAACATGTTGCACAACCATTTGATGGAAGAGGAAATACATGTTTTGACCATGGAATTTAGAAGGTTAGCAAAAGTCATAACTACAAAACCCAAAACCAGTGAAGTTGGCACGTTGTGTAAATGGTAAATAAAAAGAGAATACAATGATTTGCAAATACTTTTCAACTTATATTCAATTGAATAGACTGCAAAGACAAGATACTTAACGTTTGAACTGGTAAACTTTGTTATTTTTTGCAAATATTAGCTCATTTGGAATTTGATGCCTGCAACGTGTTTCAAAAAAGCTAGCACAAGTGGCAAAAAAGACTGAGAAAGTTGAGGAATGCTCATCAAACACTTATTTGGAACATTCCACAGGTGAACAGTCTAATTGGGAACAGGTGGGTGCCATGATTTGGTATAAAAGTAGCAACCATGAAATGCTTAGTCATTCACAAACAAGGATGGGGCGAGGGTCAAAACTTTGTGAACAAATGCGTGAGCAAATTGTCCAACAGTTTAAGAACAACATTTCTCAACAAGCTATTGCAAGGAATTCAGGGATTTCACCATCTACGGTCCGTACTATCATCAAAAGGTACAGAGAATCACAGCACGGTAGTACAGGGGTTAGTACCTGAGCCTCACAATACGAAGGTCCTGAGCTCGGGATCTTTCTGTGTGGAGTTTGCATGTTCTCCCTGTGACTGCGTGGGCTTCCTCCCACCTCCAAAGACATGCACCTGGGGATAGGTTGATTGGCAACACTAAATTGGCCCTAGTGTGTGAATGTGAATGTTGTCTGTCAATATGTGTTGGCCCTGTGTTGAGGTGGCGACTTGTCCAGGGTGTACCCCGCCTACCGGCCGAATGCAGCTGGGATAGGCTCCAGCACCCCCCGCGACCCCGTAAGGGACAATCGGTAGAAAATGGATGGATGGATGGGTTCAGAGAATCTGGAGAAATCACTGCACGTAAGCGATGATATTACGGACCTTGGATCCCTCAGGGGGTACCACATCAAAAAGCGACATCAGTGTGTAAAGGATATCACCACATGGGCTCAGGAACTTTGTTACTACATCTGTAAGTGCAAGTTAAAACTCTACTATGCAAAGCCAAAGCCATTTATCAACAACACCGAGAAATGCCGCCGGCTTCGCTGGGCCCGAGCTCATCTAAGATGGACTGACGCAAAGTGGAAAAGTGTCCTGTGGTCTGACGAATCCACATTTCAAATTGTTTTTGGAAACCCTGGACGTTGTGTCCTCCGGACTAAAGAGGAAAAGAACCATCCGCATTGTTAGAGGCGCAAAGTTCAAAAGCCAGCATCTGTAATGGTATGGGGGTGTATTAGTGCCCAAGGCATGAGTAATTTACACATCTCTGAAGGCACCATTAATGCTGAAAGGTACATACAGGTTTTGGAGCAACATATGTTGCCATCCAAGCAACGTCTTTTTCATGGACGCCCCTGCTTATTTCAGCAAGATAATGCCAAGCCACATGTTACAACAGCGTGGCTTCATAGTAAAAGAGTGTGCAGTACTAGAGTACTAAAGTCTAGTACAGGGGTCTGCAACCCACGGCTCTGGAGCCGCATGCGGCTCTTTCATGCCTCAGGCCTGGCTCCCTTTGACTTTAAAAAAATGTAAATACATTTTGGCTATTTAATTTAAATTTATTTTATTTTATTCAGTTGGTCTATTTTAATGTAGCCATTTTTATTTTAGAGTTTGTGATCTTGTAATATTTTGTCTATCGAAATGTACGTAACACCCCCGATGCGTCATCTTTTGCTGCCAAGCAATTGCATTGTTTTTAGTGGTCAACCCCCAGTAAATTAGCAATGGACAAATCAAAAAAAGAAACATTTCTGATGAAAATAAAACATTTAATGCTACATGCACAGTTTAATTTACGTTTACTGTTGACGAGGTTAGTTCACCTGTGTGCTTAATATGTAGGGAGGAAATAGCAAACAACAAAAAATCAAATGTGGAAATACATTTCCAGAACAAACACAGTATTTGCGGAAAAATACTACCAAGCTGGAGATGACCGAAAAAAAGCAGTTTCGGAACTGCTGCGGAAAGCTGATCAGAGCAAAAATACTTGCTATGTCATATTCTGTCTAGTGTTTTATTTCATAAATACTATAGCTTAAATGTAATGAAACTAAATGTAGTGTTATTGTCATTTAGGGCTCAAACAGAGTTTGCGGCTCTAGGTGGGTTAACTTTGGTGGGAAATGGGCTCAAATGTCTCTTTGTATGCTGAAGGTTGCCGACCCCTGGTCTAGTACTAGAGTCTAGTACAGGCAGCACTAGACTGGCCTGCCTGTAGTCCAGACCTGTCTCCCATTGAAAATGTGTGGTGCAATATGAAGCCTAAAATACCACAACTAGGGTGACCATTTCCATGATACCAAAAAGGAGGACATTATGCGGCATATCAATAAATTACTATGGTGTACATAGGACTCTGGTATACTCTTATTTATAGTACAATTTTGAGTGGTTTAAAGATGATGTTTGTGTGGCTGAATAGGAAAAAATATTAAAGTCAAGTGTTTGTTAACAGTATTTGTATTTATTCAATACATTGTGGTGTTCAAAAAGTGACCACTGAGATGAATCTTTTCAAGTGCAGAGTGCCACAAAGCATAACATGTGTGGACTTAAATGTAGTTAACATATATAATTTTTAAAAAAATGCCACAAAAATGTTTCCACATCAACATCAAGGCTGCTTGCTGCATATCTGGTTGCGTTATGCAGAATATGGGCCAAACAGTTTGCAGGGAGCACATCTTTTTGGCTCAGTTTCAGCTTCTGATACACTGTTATGTTTGCCACAATTGACACTGGCATTGTCTGCTGCATATGCAGACATGTTTTTCACTTCTAAGCCAGACATCTCAAGTTTTGCCAGCAGCTGGTTTGTTATGGCTTCTGACGTTTCGTTGCTGTCACTATAAAAATCCAACAGGACATGTTGGATGCCTTCATCAAAGTGAAAATACCTTACCACAATGGGAAAACACTTGTTTGTTCCTTTATTTGAGGCGTCGGTTGCTACGGAAAAGGGTAGGTTGTTTTCTTTTATGTAGTCGGTATGTTCCTGTACCGAATAGTGAGCGATGACGTTCTCGCACAATGCCTTGGCTTTTGTTCGGCCACAGGCCATCCCTTTAGCTGTGGGATAGTCACTGAAAATCTCCCGGTCCACTTTCATGCCGCAGTCTAAACTTCTGTAGGACTGGTGATGCTTTACAGCAGTGGTTCTCAACCTTTTTTCAGTGATGTACCCCCTGTGAACATTTTTTTAATTCAAGTGCCCCCTAATCAGAGCAAAGCATTTTTGGTTGAAAAAAAGAGATAAAGAAGTAAAATACAGCACTATGTCATCAGTTTCTGATTTATTAAATTGTATAACAGTGCAAAATATTGCTCATTTGTAGTGGTCTTTCTTGAACTATTTGGAAAAAAATATGTAAAATAACTAAAAACTTGTTGAAAAATAAACAAGTGATTCAATTATAAATAAAGATTCCTACACATAGAAGTAATAATCAACTTAAAGTGCCCTCTTTGGGGATTGTAATAGAGATCCATCTGGATTCAGGAACTTAATTCTAAACATTTCTTCACAAAAAAAGAAATCTTTAACATCAATATTTATGGAACATGTCTACAAAAAATCTAGTTGTCAACACTGAATATTGCATTGTTGCATTTCTTTTCACACTTCTTTTTGACAGACATTTTAGTGAGGGTCAAACCATCATGGCATGGGGGAAACTCTGGGTTTATGGTAATGAATGGAATAGCCTACTTAATTTGATGTTCAGTTTATGAACTTACATTACATTACATACCCCCAGGGTACCATTTGAGAACCACTGCTTTACAGCATGGTACACCTTGCACAGCTCCGCAGCAGTTATCTTGTCATCCAGGGGCGACGAAACTTCATGAAAAAATGTCCTCATTGAAGAGGTACCTGCCGCAAGTTTATTACTTTTATGTTTATCCGTACCCGCATGCCGTTCAATTGCAGCTTTCCCCTGACTACTTACGTCGACATCACATCGACAAAGTGTGCAGAAGCCATGGAATGAGTCTCGGCTGCTTTTCGTTATAAATTCGTGCTCTTTTATCCATTCAGAATTAAACGAGGTCTTGCCTTTTGGCAGCAGCACATGGACCCTTGTTTACTTTTTTAACCAATTATAAGCAGATTTGTATCCGACACAGCTCTTAGCCAATCATTTGATACGTTACTGCGTTGGGGGCATTTTTTACGGTCTTTGATTGGCTATCGCGCTGCAGCCCAGCAAAGATGAAAAAACTCCGCTCTTCAAGCCTAGTGCCTCAAAAAGGAGGACAAATACGTGTCCGGCTTGAAGCTGCGCCGGACGCCGGACAGGGCATTAAAAATCCGGACTGTCCAGCCTAAATCCGGACACCTGGTCACCCTAACCACAACGGAGACCCCGGACTGCTGAAAAACTTAAGCTGTACATCAAGCAAGAATGGGAAATAATTCCACTTCAAAAATTGGTCTCCTCAGTTCCAAAGCGTTTACTGAGTGTTGTTAAAAGGAAAGGCCATGTAACACAGTGGTAAAAATGCCCCAGTGACAACTGTTTTGTAATGTGTTGCTGCCATTAAATTCTAAGTTAATGATTATTTGCATACAAAAATAAAGTTTCTCATTTCGAATGTAAAATATCTTGTCTTTGCAGTCTATTCAGTTGAATAAAAGTTGAAAAGGATTTGCAAATCATTGTATTCTGTTTTTATTTACCATTTACACAACGTGCCAACTTCACTGGTTTTGGGTTTTGTTTCTATGCCAAACAATTCAATAGATGAGCTTCATCATTAATTGCCTTCAAGAGGCACACATTTTATTTTGTTTACAGTGGTGCTACTAATATTTTGTAACTAAATAAGGTTTTAGTTGAGCTCAAACTTGCTATAAATTGTGTTCAAAACACGCCATAGATAACGGAGGTACAGAGTCAGGTGTATGCCAACGTAAAACCATTAACAACAATGGCATTTAGGTATTTTAGAGAGTCTTTGAATGAAAAAGAAAGACAAAAAGAAGCATACATTCAGAAACATAACAATAATGTTGTAATAATAGAAATACGACAAGGATGCTAGGCTAGCATGCAGCAGTTAGCCAATGACACTTAACCCCATTAAGCTACTTGTTAGCATTACATGCCTGCTGGCGCCCTCGGATTACAGCAAAGGCAGCGAATAGTTAGCATTAGTGGCTGAAACCAAGCTGGCTAATTTACCAGGCGGCAGTGAAGAGGGAGACTCGGCTAGCGGAACACAAGTCAGGCCGAGAGGAAAGAGGGGCGGCAGCATCCTCCGCTCGCTAGCCGGGCGGGGTGATCGCTAGCCGGGCGGGGTGCTCAGCTCCCCGGCGACAAGCGACGTCAGTCAGTAGTGGGAAATAACTCACCCGTTAAGAGGGAAACATCAGGTGAAAAGAAAACTACACAGCCGCCGTGTCTCCGTGGCCACGCCGTCACGTCGGTACCACTCGGTGAAGGTGAATGGAACGTACCTCCCTACACAAGCCGACTGTCAACCTCTCCTCGCCGGCTGAATGCTGCTGTAGCCCAGCCCCAGCTTGGTACTGGTGGTGGTGCCTTCAAGGAGTACCGCCTCCAGCCACAGCATACATCCTGACCTAAGTAAAACAGTTCTTACTCATTTGAAATGTAAACAATGTATATTTTTATCTTTTTTCAAGCTATTATCATTCAATCTGTATCATTATATGTATGCTTTATTTTATTTTTTTCAATAAAAACATTAAAATGTTTACAATGTCCAACGCTCCAGGCGTTACCCAAATTCAACACTGTGGATACCAAAACCATGAATTATGAATAAGAATCAAATGGAAAAACATGTATTGGTGTACCGTGCAATAACTACCAGACGGTACAAATTACATAAGTGCAACCTTTCTATATGACACAAATATCAATTAATGAGGCTCCAGCACCCCAACCCTGAAAGGGACAAGCGGTAGGAAATGGATGGATGGAAATGTATTATAATGATAATATTAGTTATTAAATGACAAATTATATTGCAATTATGACCACATTTACATTGGAAGCCTTTATTTTTTCTATTTCTTATGTTGTTTTTTCTTTTCATGCTCGGTTGTACAAAATCCAAAACCAGTGAAGTTGGCATGTTATGTTAATTGTAAATAAAAACACAATACTATGATTTGCAAATCCTTTTCAACTTATATTCAAATGAATAGACTCCAAATACAAGATACTTAACATTTGAACAGGAAAACTTTATTTTTTGCAAATATTAGCTCATTTGGAATTTGATGCCTGCAACGTGTTTCAAAAAAGCTGGCACAAGTGGCAAAAAAGACAGGGAAAGTTGAGGAATGCTCATCAAACACTTATTTGGAACATCCCACAGGTGAACAGGCTAATTGGGAACAAGTGGGTGCCATGATTCACAAACAAGGATGGGACGAGGGTCACCACTTTGTGAACAAATGCCTGAGAAAATTGTCCAACAGTTTAAGAACAACATTTCTCAACCAGCTATTGCAAGGAATTTAGGGATTTCACCATCTATGGTCTGTAATATCATCAAAAGGTTCAGATACTCTGGAGAAATCACTGCATGTAAGCGGAAATGCCCGTGACCTTCGATTCCTCAGGCGGTACTGCATCGAAAAGTGACATCAGTGTGTAAAGGATATCACCACATGGGCTCAGGAACACCTCAGAAAACCACTGTCAGTAACTACATTTGGTCGCGCCATCTGTAAGTGCAAGTTAAAACTCTACTATGCAAAGCGAAAGCCATTTATCAACAACACCCAGAAAAGCCACCAGTTTTGCTGGGCACGAGCTTATCTAAGATGGACTGATGCAAAGATTAAATACTAATGATCAAAAGCTGTGGGCTGACGAGTCCACTGTGGACGTCGTGTCCTCCGGAACAAAGAAGAAAAGAACCATCCGGATTGTTATAGGGGCAAGGTTCAAAAGCCAGCATCTATGATGGTATGGGGGTGTATTAGTGCCCAAGGCATGGGTAACTTACACATCTGTGAAGGCACCATTAATGCTGAAAGGTACATACAGGTTTTGGAGCAACATATGTTGCCATCCAAGCTGTTATCATGAACGCCCCTGCTTATTTCAGCAAGACGATGCCAAGCCACATGTTACAACAGCGTGGCTTCATAGTAAAAGAGTGCAGGTACTAGACTGACCTTCCTGAAGTCCAGACCTGTCTCCCATTGAAAATGTGTTGTGCATTATGAAGCCTAAAATACCACAATGGAGAGCCCGGACTGTTGAACAACTTAAGCTGTACATCAAGCAAAAATGGGAAAGAATTCCACCTGAAAAGCTTCAAAAATGTGTCTCCTCCGTTCCCAAACGTTTACTGAGTGTTGTTAAAAGGAAAGGCCATGTAACACAGTGGTAAAAATGCCCCTGTGACAACTTGCTTGAGTGCATTTTAAAGTGTTAAAGTGTAATGAGACACCATGACTGCTGAATGCTGCTGCATTTTATTAAAGCTGAAATACTAGAGGCGAAAAAAACAAATACAAGAACCGTTAAGCATATTTAGTCAAAGGGAAAAAAACAACAATATTATGATTGCCTCATCATTCTTACTCCATCCTCACATTTAACGTCCTTGATTGAACACGCTGCTTCATCAGGGCACACCCCATCATCTTTAAATGTTGTTACAAAAAATACTTTACTGTATGCCAAAATATATCTGTACAGTGTTGATGCATACTCAGATAACTTTTTTTTTTTTTTTTTTTTAAAGTAACATTAAAGTCAACTGTGAAGTGCTAATAGTGTTTTTGTAACATTTCTGTACAGTCAGGGTCAAACAAGATGCACAATAAGATGGCATGGGTCCATTGCACAAGAAGGGATCTCTTATTTTTGGGATGTTACGGCACGATAAATGGCCCCAAAATGAGGATGTACTAAAGATGTTAAATTAGAAGAGCTACCCATAGGCTGCTAGAAGGTGACTTGCCGTTATGTACAAATAAAGTCAAGACATTTAGTATATAATGAATAAATGATAAATAAAGAGTCTTTTCCTGGTGCTTCTCAGCGACAGATTGAAGATACTCAATAATGGCAATCACTCTTCTTGGCACTTGACAACACATAAACATTGCAACAGTCTTAAAACGCCCGGATAGCAGCACAAGGTGAATAATACATCTGATCCCAGATCAGATCTAACCTGGACCCAAACTTTTTGAACAGGCGCTGACAAAATGACAAAAAACAAGCATAAGGCCACACATGATCAACTTATGAAACCACGCGGCCTCTTTAGGAGGCGGGACATTCACTTCAGAGGCATTGATGGCCTATGAATGTCTGATTTGGCAGGTGAGGAAACACGGGTGTCCATTTGTATCTGCCAAATCTGATAGTGCTACTTCATGTGCATCTTTTTGGGCGTCCCCTGCTTCTTGCTCTGCCACAGGTGGCTCGCAATAGTGACGGCGTCCACGCTGGCGGACATGGTTTTGGCCGGGATCTGACTAAACTGCTTCCTGTCCGAGTTGTACTTGTAAAGGCCCTCGATCATTTTGGCCGTGATGGTCTTGGGTCCGATGCCGACCAGTCGTGTGATCTCCTCCGTCTCGGGGCAGTAGGCGTACACCGACCTGAACTGGCAACCGGAGTCGCGGAACAAGACCAGGAAGTTATTGGCTTCGGATTTTTCCATTTCCTGCAGAGGAAGAAAACAATTAAATGTCATTGTTGTGGTGCAAACTTAATTTTTTCATTAATGTTACAACACTAATGTATCATCCAAGCCTGTTTATGACCACCAAACATCAGAAAAATGAGGACCTGTGATGTTTTTAATCTCCTAACCCCAAAACCAGTGAAGTTGTGTAAATGGTAAATAAAAACAGAATACGATGATTTGCAAATCCTTTTCCACCTATATTCAATTGAATAGACTGCAAAGACAAGATATTTATTGTTCGAACTGAGAAACTAAACGATTTTTTGCAAATAATCATTAACTTAGAGTTTAATGGCAGCAACACATTGCATAAAAGTTGTCACAGGAGCATTTTTACCACTGTGTTACATGGCCTTTCCTTTTAACAACGTAAACGTTTGGGAACTGAGGAGACACATTTTTGAAGCTTTTCAGGTGGAATTCTTTCCCATTCTTGCTTGATGTACAGCTTAAGTTGTTCAACAGTCCGGGGTCTCTGTTGTGGTATTTTAGGCTTCATAATGCGCCACGCATTTTCAACGGGAGACAGGTCTGGACTACAGGAAGGCCAGTCTAGTGCCCGCACTCTTTTACTACGAAGTCACGTTGTTGTAACACGTGCAGAATGTGGCTTGGCATTGTCTTGTTGAAATAAGCAGGGGCGTCCATGAAAAAGACGTTGCTTGGATGGCAACATATGTTGCTCCAAAACCTGTATGTACCTTTCAGCATTAATGGTGCCTTGACAGATGTGTAAGCTACCCATGCCTTGGGCACTAATACACCCCCATACCATCACAGATGCTGGCTTTTCCGAATTAATGCGCGTAGAACAGGAGTGTCAAAATCATTTTCACTGAGGGCCACATCGCAGTTATGGTGGCCCTCAGAGGCCCGTTTGTAAGCAAGAATAATTTATGAAAATAAATAGGGATTCACCTCCATCCATCCATCCATTTTCTACCGCTTATTCCCTTTGGGGTCGCGGGGGGCGCTGGAGCCTATCTCAGCCTCATTTTATACAATTGTTGGTCCTGTGATGAGGTGGCGACTTGTCCAGGGTGTACCCCGCCTTCCGCCCGAGTGCAGCTGAGATAGTCTCTAGCACCCCACAGCGACCCAGAGAGGGACAAGTGGTAGAAAATGGATGGATGGATGCCTATGCATTTTATTATAAAAAAAAGATAAATAAATAAAAAAATCTTAAAAACTGGCAGCTCAGTCGCCAAAATTTTGCTGTCAAATTTCAGGTGTTTTTTCAGCATATTACTGTAAATGGAAAAACGGTACTATAGTTTTTTTACGGTAAAATTCTGGCAGCTGAGGTGCCAGTTTTTTACCGTAAAATTTATTGTAATTTTTATAGTGTACAATTTGATGTAAAACTTGCTCTGATATCATAAGTCAAGCAGATATTTATCATTGTTATTTTAACTAATGAATTGAAATGTGTATATTTGTTGCATTATTAGATGATAAAGTTGAAAATATATGCAACGTTTGTGAGAAAAGATAAAAAATACTTCTTTGACGTGTATTATTTCAAAACTTTCGCGGGCCACATAAAGTGATGTGGCGGGCCAGATCTGGCTCCCGGGCCTTGAGTTTGACACCTGTGGCGTAGAAGATTAAGAAGGAAGAGTACAAGAATTTTGGCTCTGGCAGTTATACGGGACAATTTGCCTCGATGTCTGCTTGAAGAGCGTGTTTGCAGTGAGTGGTAAAACTTTCAGGTGAGTTCCAAAAACATATTTTCGCCTGTTTTCTGCTCCGTTGTCAACTATTCATTTTGTAACCGTCAATTTTGGTGAATAATTATGACGCTTATCGCTTTTTGGTGAATGCGACCCCAGCATTGAGGACACATCACATATACAGTACAGGTTAAAAGTTTGGACACACCTTCTCCTTATTCAATGCATTTTCTTTATTTTCATAACTATTTTTGTAATTGTAGATTGTCACTGAAGGCATCAAAACTATGAATGAACACATGTGGAGTTATGTACTTAACAAAAAAAGGGGAAATAACTGAAAACATGTTTTATATTATCATGTCTTCAAATAGCCACCCTTTGCTCTGATTACTGCTTTGCACACTTTTGGCATTCTCTCGATGAGCTTCAAGAGGTAGTCACCTGAAATGGTTTTCACTTCACAGGTGTGCTTGAAGCTCATTGAGAGAATGCCAAAAGTGTGCAATGCAGTAATCAGGGCAAAGGGTGGCTATTTTGAAGAAACTCGAACCTAAAACATGTTTTCAGTTATTTGACCTTTTTTTGTTGAGTACATAACTCCACGTAGTTTTGATGTGACAATCTACAATGTAAATAGTCATGAAAATAAAGAAAAAGCATTGAATGAGAAGGTGTGTCCAAACTTTTGGCCTGTACTGTATATCTGATTTATTTCCACATACGAAAGAGGCCTGGGTCAGATATGAAAAATTTGGAATTGCACTGTTCACACATCAACAAATCCGATACAGGTGGGCAAAAAAATCTGAATTGACCCGCAGTGTAAATTCCAGCATTAGCTAGATTACCTTCCAATGCACTTTTGTGGAAACTTAAATGGTTGAAAAACAGTATAACATGGGACCTTTCAAACCACAACATACATCGAGGATCTTGTTCTTCTGCCCTTCGTTGACCCTTCCGGCCAGGCAGCAGTGAGCCAAAGCATTCTGAATGATGTGCTTGTTGGACTTGGCGCTGGGCTCCTTGTAGAGTTTCGGTCCTGCATTGCAACAATAAAGTGTCAAAGCAATAAAAGTACGTGCATGAAGACTGTTTCATACCTGTGTACTCGGTGTTGGAGGAAGTGGTCGATTCGTTTTCCCAGTCCTTCTCTCCGTTGCGACTACCAGCAGAGGGGCACGAAGAAAACCCCTCTGCAGAGTCGGGCCTGCAGACAGAAACAGACAAACCGATGTTAGCTTGCATCACATTGTCTGACAGAGAAAGCTACCGGTACTGTATATTCAGCCAAGCAAAGCAAATGTGCCGCCATGGCTTCTGTGAGGTTGTGAATTGCAGCCAGCATTGAAAGGAAAGCAGCGAGCGACTGCAGATGAAAGAATGGGAGAAATAAATGAAGGAACCAAATAGTACTGGTGCTGTGTTCAATTATAAGCAGAATGATCACGTGAATGACAAAGTAGAGCCACAGTACCTAAAGTAGTGCTGATATACAAAACCCAAAACCAGTGAAGTTGGCACGTTGTGCAAATGGTAAATAAAAACAGAATACAATGATTTGCAAATCCTTTTCAACTTATATTCAATTTAATAGAATGCAAAGACAAGATATTTAATGTTCGAACCGAGAAACTTAATTTTTTTTGCATCAGTCCATCTTAGATGAGCTCGGGCCTTCTGGGTGTTGTTGATAAATGGCTTTCGCTTTGTATAGTAGAGTTTTAACTTGCACTTCCAGATGTAGCGACCAACTGTAGCTACTGAAAGTGGTTTTCTGAAGTGTTCCTGAGCCCATGTGGGGATATCCTTTACACGCTGATGTCACTTTTTGATGCAGTAACACCTGAGGGATCCAAGGTCACGGGCATTAAATGTTGGTTTTCAGCCTTGCTGCTTACGTGCAGTGATTTCTCCAGATTCTCTGAACCTTTTGATTATATTATGGACCGTAGATGGCGAAATCCCTAAATTCCTTGCAATGGCTTGTTGAGAAATGTTGTTCTTAAACAATTTGCTCATGCATTTGTTCAAAAAGTGCTGACCCTCGCCACATCCTTGTTTGTGAATGACTGAACATTTCATGGAAGCTGCTTTTGTACCCAATCATGGCACCCACCTGTTCCCAATTAGCCTGTTCACCTGTGGGATGTTCTAAACCATCCATCCATCCATCTTCTTCCGCTTATCCGAGGTCGGGTCGCGGGGGCAGCAGCCTAAGCAGGGAAGCCCAGACTTCCCTCTCCCCAGCCACTTCGTCCAGCTCTTCCCGGGGGATCCCGAGGCGTTCCCAGGCCAGCCGGGAGACATAGTCTTCCCAGCGTGTCCTGGGTCTTCCCCGTGGCCTCCTACCGGTCGGACGTGCCCTAAACACCTCCCGAGGGAGGCGATCGGGTGGCATCCTGACCAGATGCCCGAACCACCTCATCTGGCTCCTCTCGATGTGGAGGAGCAGCGGCTTTACTTTGAGCTCCCCCCGAATGACAGAGCTTCTCACCCTATCTCTAAGGGAGAGCCCTGCCACCCGGCGGAGGAAACTCATTTCGGCCGCTTGTACCCGTGATCTTGTCCTTTCGGTCATAACCCAAAGCTCATGACCATAGGTGAGGATGGGAACGTAGATCGACCGGTAAATTGAGAGCTTTGCCTTCCGGCTCAGCTCCTTCTTCACCACAACAGATCGATACAGCGTCCGCATTACTGAAGATGCCGCACCGATCCGCCTGTCGATCTCACGATCCACTCTTCCCTCACTCGTGAACAAGACTCCGAGGTACTTGAACTCCTCCACTTGGGTCAGGGTCTCCTCCCCAACCCGAAGATGGCATTCCACCCTTTTCCGGGCGAGAACCATGGACTCGGACTTGGAGGTGCTGATTCTCATCCCAGTCGCTTCACACTCGGCTGCGAACCGATCCAGCGAGAGCTGAAGATCCTGGCCAGATGAAGCCATCAGGACCACATCATCTGCAAAAAGCAGAGACCTAATCCTGCAGCCACCAAACCAGATCCCCTCAACGCCTTGACTGCGCCTAGAAATTCTGTCCATAAAAGTTATGAACAGAATCGGTGACAAAGGGCAGCCTTGGCGGAGTCCAACCCTCACTGGAAACGTGTCCGACTTACTGCCGGCAATGCGGACCAAGCTCTGACACTGATCATACAGGGAGCGGACCGCCAAAATCAGATAGTCCGATACCCCATACTCTCTGAGCACTCCCCACAGGACTTCCCGAGGGAAACGGTCGAATGCCTTCTCCAAGTCCACAAAGCACATGTAGACTGGTTGGGCAAACTCCCATGCACCCTCAAGGACCCTGCCGAGAGTATAGAGCTGGTCCAAAGTTCCACGACCAGGACGAAAACCACACTGTTCCTCCTGAATCCGAGGTTCGACTATCCGGCGTAGCCTCCTCTCCAGTACACCTGAATAGACCTTACCGGGAAGGCTGAGGAGTGTGATCCCACGATAGTTAGAACACACCCTCCGGTTCCCCTTCTTAAAGAGAGGAACCACCACCCCGGTCTGCCAATCCAGAGGTACCGCCCCCGATGTCCACGCGATGCTGCAGAGTCTTGCCAACCAAGACAGCCCCACAGCATCCAGAGCCTTAAGGAACTCCGGGCGGATCTCATCCACCCCCGGGGCCTTGCCACCGAGGAGCTTTTTAACTACCTCAGCAACCTCAGCCCCAGAAATAGAAGAGCCCACCACAGATTCCCCAGGCACTGCTTCCTCATAGGAAGACGTGTTGGTGGGATTGAGGAGGTCTTCGAAGTATTCCCTCCACCGATCCACAACATCCGCAGTCGAGGTCAGCAGAACACCATCCTCACCATACACGGTGTTGATAGTGCACTGCTTCCCCTTCCTGAGGCGGCGGATGGTGGTCCAGAATCGCTTCGAAGCCGTCCGGAAGTCGTTTTCCATGGCCTCCCCGAACTCCTCCCATGTCCGAGTTTTTGCCTCCGCGACCGCTGAAGCCGCACACCGCTTGGCCTGTCGGTACCTGTCCGCTGCCTCAGGAGTCCTATGAGCCAAAAGAACCCGATAGGACTCCTTCTTCAGCTTGACGGCATCCCTCACCGCCGGTGTCCACCAACGGGTTCTAGGATTACCGCCACGACAGGCACCAACTACCTTGCGGCCACAGCTCCAATCAGCTGCCTCGACAATAGAGGTGCGGAACATGGTCCACTCGGACTCAATGTCCAGCACCTCCCTCGTGACATGTTCAAAGTTCTTCCGGAGGTGGGAATTGAAACTCTCTCTGACAGGAGACTCTGCCAGACGTTCCCAGCAAACCCTCACAATGCGTTTGGGCCTGCCAGGTCTGTCCGGCATCCTCCCCCACCATCGCAGCCAACTCACCACCAGGTGGTGATCGGTTGAAAGCTCCGCCCCTCTCTTCACCCGAGTGTCCAAAACATGAGGCCGCAAATCCGATGACACAACTACAAAGTCGATCATGGAACTGCGGCCTAGGGTGTCCTGGTGCCAAGTGCACATATGGACACCCTTATGTTCGAACATGGTGTTCATTATGGACAATCTGTGACGGGCACAAAAGTCCAATAACAGAACACCACTCGGGTTCAGATCCGGGCGGCCATTCTTCCCAATCACGCCTCTCCAAGTTTCACTGTCGCTGCCAACATGAGCATTGAAGTCCCCCAGTAGAACGAGGGAATCACCCGGGGGAGCACTCTCAAGTACTCCCTCGAGCGAATCCAAAAAGGGTGGGTACTCTGAGCTGCGGTTTGTCGCGTAAGCGCAAACCACAGTCAGGACCCGTCCCCCCACCCGAAGGCGGAGGGAAACTACCCTCTCGTCCACCGGGTTGAACTCCAACGTGCAGGCTCTGAGCCGGGGGGCAACAAGAATTGCCACCCCAGCCCGTCGCCTCTCATTGCCGGCAACGCCAGAGTGGAAGAGAGTCCAGCCCCTCTCGAGAGAACTGGTTCCAGAGCCCTTGCTGTGCGTCGAAGTGAGTCCGACTATATCTAGCCGGAACTTCTCAACCTCGCGCACTAGCTCAGGCTCCTTCCCCCCCAGCGAGGTGACGTTCCACGTCCCAAGAGCTAGCTTCTGTAGCCGAGGATCGGACCGCCAAGTGCCCTGCCGTCGGCTTCCGCCCAGCTCACAATGCACCCGACCTCTATGGCCCCTGCTATGGGTGGTGAGCCCATTGGAGGGGGGACCCACGTTGCCTCTTCGGGCTGTGCCCGGCCGGGCCCCATGGGGACAGGCCCGGCCACCAGGCGCTCGCCATCGTGCCCCACCTCCGGGCCTGGTTCCAGAGGGGGGCCCCGGTGACCCGCGTCCGGGCGAGGGAAATCTGGGTCCTTGGTTTTTATTCGTCATGGAGGTCTTCGAGCTGCTCTTTGTCTGATCCCTCACCTAGGACCAGTTTGTCTTGGGAGACCCTACCAGGGGGCATAAAGCCCCCGGACAACATAGCTCCTAGGATCATTGGGACACGCAAACTCCTCTACCACGGTAAGGTGGCAGCTTATGTTCTAAACATAAGTGTTTGATGAGCATTCCTCAACTTTCTCAGTCTTTTTTGCCACTTGTGCCAGCTTTTTGGAAACATGTTGCAGGCATCAAAATCCAAATGAGCTAATATTTGCAAAAAATAAAGTTTACCAGTTCGAACGTTAAGTATCTTGTCTTTGCAGTCTATTCAATTGAATATAGGTTTAAAAGGATTTGTAAATCATTGTATTCTGTTTTTATTTACCATTTACACAATGTGCCAACTTTACTGGTTTTAGGGTTTGTACTACGTAGTATTACTACTGACCTTTGCTTTCTTTCTTTAGGGGAGTTTAGAAAGAAGGGGAAATGAGGAGAAGCTACTTTATTGCCTCTGAGGGAAGCATGCAATAGAGGGAAAAGACAGAGCTTTGTAAAATTGGAAACAACTCCAGCATATCAATCATTGAAAAAGGCAGCAATATTGTATGTAGCCCATAATTCACATACACAGTATTTTTCGGACTCATAGGCGCACTTAAAATCCTTTCATTTCATTTAAAAAAATCGCCAATGCACCTTATAACCCGGTGCGCCTAATGTACGTATTAATTCTGGTTGTGGTTACCAACCATGAAGTGTTACCAGTAGATGGAAGTCACACATAAGAGATACATGTGGACTGCAAGTTGGACGCCTGTTCAATAAGTGACGCTAGGAAGTACTGGAAAGCAAGCTAGCAAAGTCAAAACTTTGATGTTTCATTGAGAATATAGAACATTACACACTCAAAAGTTTTTCAAAATGGGATAGGCTCCAGGCACACCCGTGACCCTAAGAGGGACAAGTAGTAGAAAATAGATGGATAGATAGTTTTAGTACGATTATGGAAAAAATACAAAGCCGCATTGCGTTATGGAAGGCGGAGCATTATGGCTACCGTCGTCAGGCGTACTGTGCTTCAACATACAGGTATTATTATGGTGTGTGTATAAGGATCCCAAAATGGCACCTATTAGGAGACATATTATCTGGTGTTTTGTTTCGCAATATTATGCAAAACCAACTTTTCTTACCTATTGGTTCCTAATGTTGTGTATTTGGGATTTGCTTTAAGGCCTACTGAAACCCACTACTACCAACCACGCAGTCTGATAGTTCTTATATCAATGATGAAAGTGCAATTTTAAATTTTGCGCGAAATATCCTGCTGAAAATGTCTCGGTATGATGACGCCTGCGCGTGACGTCACGGATTGTAGAGGACATTTTGGGACAGCATGGTGGCCAGCTATTAAGTCGTCTGTTTTCATCGCAAAATTCCACAGTATTCTGGACATCTGTGTTGGTGAATCTTTTGCAATTTGTTCAATGAACAATGGAGACAGCAAAGAAGAAAGCTGTAGGTGGGAAGCGGTGTATTGCGGCAGGTGTTGTGCCGGATAACGCACCCCCGCCGTAGAATGCACCCCCTGACTGTTGTGCCGGTTAACACAGCCGGTGTTTCATTGTTTACATTCCCGAAATATGACAGTTAAGCTTTACCATTGGCCTGTGGAGAACTGGGACAACAGAGACTCTTACCAGGAGGACTTTGAGTTGGATACGCAGACGCGGTACCGTGAGTACGCATGCAGCTGCGGCTTCCAAACAATTGATCGCTTGCCCGTACGTGCGTGCCGCTATGTGCATGTCAGGTACGTAACTTTGGGGACTTTGGGGAAATATATGTCCTGTATGAACTTTGGGGAGGTGAACGGTACTTTGGGCTGTGGGATTGAGTGTGTTGTGCAGGTGTTTGAGTTGTATCGGCGGGTTATATGGACGGGATGGGGGAGGTGTTTGTTATGCGGGATTAATTTGTGGCATATTAAATATAAGCCTGGTTGTGTTGTAGTTAATAGAGTATATATATGTCTTGTGTTTATTTACTGTTTTAGTCATTCCCAGCTGAATATCAGGTCCCACCCGCCTCTCACAGCATCTTCCCTATCTGAATCGCTCCAACTGCCCTCTAGTCCTTCACTCTCACTTTCCTCATCCACAAATCTTTCATCCTCGCTCAAATTAATGGGGAAATCGTCGCTTTCTCGGTCCGAATCGCTCTCGCTGCTGGTGGCCATGATTGTAAACAATGTGCGGATGTGAGGAGCTCCACAACCTGTGACGTCACGCTACTCGTCTGCTACTTCCGGTACAGGCAAGGCTTTTTTATCAGCGACCAAAAGTTGCGAACTTTATCGTCGATGTTCTCTACTAAATCCTTTCAGCAAAAATATGGCAATATCGCGAAATGATCAAGTATGACACATAGAATGGACCTGCTATCCCCGTTTAAATAAGAAAATCGCATTTCAGTAGGCCTTTAAGTCCTGAAAATGTTTGCGTGTCCGACATTGTAGTCTGCGCCGCAGTCATTAAGCTCCTTGTGTTTCTCTTTGTTGTGGGGCATTCATCCTCCGCTGTTGTCATTTGTAAAATAAAGTAGCGTACAGTTCTAACTTATATTTGTCAGTAGCCTCGCTATGGAAGTGCGAAAGAATGCCAGTACAACAAAGATGACGGGGAAAAGACGTCATCCTGAAGACACGGTCAGAAAGTGGCTTGAAGATGATCTGTAAAACATCATCTATGCAACATTTTGACCAAAGAACCACCATTACATGTTATGTAGACCACAAGGAAGTCTTTTACATGTGGAAAAAAAAATCCTAATATGACCCCTCTAATGCGCCTTGTAATTCGGTGCGCCGTATGGTCTGAAAAATACAGTACGCAAAGATGATCTACAAAGCCTATATGCTGAGGCTTGCATCTTTTAAATGAGCAAAATAGAGAGTGCAATCCATTTAGTGTGTCTGTATTCATGTATTTGCAGAATATATGATTATTACGGTCGCTCTTTTCGCATCTACATTTAGCACTATAGCACATATCTAAAGACTATTCTAGTCTATGTGCGTGTCTATATTTTTGGACAGTCAAAATTAAACTTCACTTTATTGCTGCTGGATGACTTCAGGGGCTAATTTAAAAAATTCAATTGATTCGTTTTGGTTGCTGCTGGCATTTTTTTAATGGTGTTAAGTTTTTTCATAAAGGAAATATTTTATTATATCCTACATGAAAAAAACGTCTTGTAATGCATTTTTTTCATTTCCTCCCAGAGCGCACTTTCAACAAGCTACAAATAGCTTCTGTTGTCTAGACCGCGCTTCTATATAGCCGAGAAAAGGTGGTATGTATTATATTTGTGTTCTGCAAATAACATGACAAAATGTCACAGGTTGGACCATGTGATGTCATAAATGTGGAGGGAAATGAGTGTCTCCATGGGGACAGCCGCTATTCTATAAAACCTCATTTAAATAGGGCGATCTGCACCACTTTTGCACTTGTTATCAATTGTACACTATCAATTACTTTTGACAAATTTTGGAAGAAAATAGCCTTCTAATGCATTTTCACCAATGTCCACTGCAGAGGACGCTGGTTCTCAAGAGGATATACTGCACATCACCTCTCCAATTATCACCTGCTTTTCAGTTTTGTATAATTAGACAGCATTTACGTAACTCGCTCGGAAATAGGAGTTTAGAACATTCAAGCGCAGACCTGGGCAAATAAAGGCCCGGGGGCCGCATGCGGCCTGTTAAGCTTTTCAATCTGGCCCACCGGACATTCCCAAATAAAAATGTTTTAGATGTTTAAGACGGAAAGTGTAGCTGCCATTATGATGTGCAGTGATGTCTTTAAATGACCGTAAGTCTTGAACCATACAAAGTATTTCAATGGTTGGAATCTGCGCTTTTGCATGATATACTAGTTACTATAGTCATCTAAGTCACAGCAGCTCAGACGAGGCACCAAGCAGTGTGGGTGGGGAGCGTTTCCACAGAGTGTTTCCAGAGCGGCCAGCCTGAAATACGGGTTTCAGGGACAGACGCGGTAAGAGATTTTTACAACAAAGTTCTAAAGCTTAGTGATTTATCACATATATCAGATTGTCGGTGTTTTTTTTTTTTTTACCCTACGCGTTCATATTTCACTGTCATACTTGCCAACCCTCCCGAATTTTCCGGGAGACTCCCGAATTTCAGTGCCTCTCCCGAAAATCTCCCGGGACAACCATTCTCCCGAATTTCTCCTGATTTCCAGCCGGACTTAAGGCACGCCCCCTCCAGGTCCGTGCGGACCTGAGTGAGAACAGCCTGTCGTCACGTCCGCTTTTTCTCCATATAAACAGCGTGCCGGCCCAGTCACATCATAACATCTACGGCTTTTGGAGAGTTCACAACTGCCCACACAACAAGAAGGAGACGAAGCAGAAGAACGAAGAAGAGACAGTCATGGCGACGACGAGTGACAGAGAATAGAACGAGGATGGACAATTCAACCCTAAACTCACTCCTTTCCTGCAAATTCAATTTCACAGATGCTGCCCGTAATAGAGTGATCTAAGTTGTTTGTTGCCATCTCCTGGTGAATGTTGGGTATAGTGTTCTGTGGTTACTTTTTGGTTGGCCAACGGTTTACGTTGTATTGCGCACCCTGACGGCAAGTGTGGGAGTCAGTTCTGAAGTATGAAGTAAAGAGACGTAACTTCTTCACCTCGCCTGGTTATTGACTCCAACCCAGAATATTACACTGCCCACTCCTTCAAAGGCTGTGCTACTGGCTGCAAAGCATTGCACTTTCAAATACAACAATGAGTAGAGGAGTGTTATGTGTGTGTATATGTGTAAATAAATGAATGAACACTGAAATTCAAGTATTTATTTTATTTATATGTGTATGTATATATATATATATATATATATATATATATATATACATACATATATATATATATAATAAAATACATAAATATATAGCTAGAATTCACTGAGTCAAGTATTTTTTATATATATATATATATATATATATATATATATATATATATATATGAAATACTTGAGACCCCCAATCTCCCGAATTTGGAGGTCTCAAGGTTGGCAAGTATGCACTGTGTTTGTTGCATTTTTGTTGCGTTTCGCTTGATTGTAAAATATGTGGATGGAGAGGGGGTGTGACGTTCATATGTTGTCAATATTCAGTGTTTTATAGTTGATATTGTAAATCCCACATTCTTTATTTTCATGTACATTCTGGGTGTCTCATTCAGTCAAAAAGTTTACAATTCCATTCCGTTTTTTCAGGCAGTCTGTCATAAAGTTTTTAGCATTCAATCAGACATTATTTTGAGGTTTTGTATTAGTGTTCCTAAAAATAGATATACGGCCCCCAGACACATTTTCTTATCTAAATTTGGCCCCTGAGTCAAAATAATTGCCCAGCCCTGTTCTAGCGGGTTCTCTCATACATTTGAAAATAATACATAAAAAGATTTACACATAGTCTATAAATTAATATTTTGATAAATGCCTATCACTAATAGGTATGAAATAAAGTGTAAGTAAATCAATGTTGTTGTTTTTTTTTACCAAAAAGCACAACAAAGACTTTTCAACAGGAATGTCAGAGTGACGTCCTCACCTGTACGTCTTCTTGTTATCTGCATGGTTGCTGTCATTGTCAGTCAGATTCAAAGAGGCCAAAGAAACACTGGATACCGAGTAGCCTCGAGGACGCACGCCTGCACACCCACATCACTTAGGTTAGGGATGACTGCACATCATTGCATGTGCTGTGATTGAAGGCCCGCACCTGATAATCTCACGGGGACAGCCGAGGACTCCATGACGTCCCTGTGGATGGACTTGGGTCGAGGCTTCTTCTTGAGGCTTCCGCATCGAGGCTTGACAACTTCATTCATGTCCTCCATCAACTTAAGCTGCTTCCTCCTTAAATACTCGTTCCGGATGTATTCCTTTCTTGCCTTCTCCTCGTCCTTTTTCAGCTGTTCTTCTTCTGCTTTCAACCTAGAGGACAAGATAACACAAGATATAAAATCTACAATCTAAAACATGTGTGTGTGTGTATGTATATAGATACATACATACATGTGTGTGTGTGTGTATATGTGTATATATATATATATATATATATATATATATATATATATATATATATATATATATATATATGTATGTGTGGGGGAAAAAATTCACAAGACTATTTCATCTCTACAGGCCTGTTTCATGAGGGGGGGTTCCCTCAATCATCAGGAGATTTTAATGGGAGCATTCACATACCATGGATTATATAGGGCACAGAGTGGGTGGGTACAGGCTGGTGTAGGGGCGTGGTGATTGGCTCATGTGTTACCTAGGAGGTGTTTCCGTCTGTGGCGGCATGCTGTTACAATTTCGCTGCGCTTGTTGAGGGATGACAGGTCTGGCCGGTAAATAATAAACAGTTTTTCTTTCAAGCATAGGTTGCATCTTTTATTACCACTATTGTAAGGTGTGCTGGATGCAAGAATTTGCCATGTTATTGAATATTCAACATTATTGTCTTTGAGGTCCCAAATGTGTTTGCTGAGTTCTGTGGTATTCCAAAGACAACAACCTAAGAAAAGTATTCAACAAGAACAACATCAAATTGAGCTACAGCTGCATGAACAATATACGACAAATCATCTCAAACCACAACAAAACAATTGCAAATGAGCCGTCGGCCCCCGGACAGAGCGACTCCAAAACCAACAAAGGTTGCAACTGTCCAAAGAAACCTGATTGCCCTCTCAACGGGGGGTGCTTACAAACATCAGTTGTCTACCAATCTAAGGTAACACGCAAGGACATTAACACATCCGACACATATGTAGGATTAACTGAAGGAGAGTTCAAAACCAGATGGAACAATCACAAGGCTTCTTTCAGGAACCAAAACCTGCGGAATACCACAGAACTCAGCAAACACATTTGGGACCTCAAAGACAATAATGATGAATATTCAATAACATGGCAAATTCTTGCATCCAGCACACCTTACAATAGTGGTAATAAAAGATGCAACCTATGCTTGAAAGAAAAACTGTTTATTATTTGCCGGCCAGACCTGTCATCCCTCAACAAGCGCAGCGAAATTGTAACAGCATGCCGCCGCAGACGGAAACACCTCCTAGGTAACACATGAGCCAATCACCACGCCCCTACACCAGCCTGTACCCACCCACTCTGTGCCCTATATAATCCATGGTATGTGAATGCTCCCATTAAAATCTCCTGATGATTGAGGGAACCCCCCCTCATGAAACAGGCCTGTAGAGATGAAATAGTCTTGTGATTTTTTTCCCCCCACACATACATATATTGCGCTCTACTACGGTATCGAGCACTATTTTTTGGATAACCTTATTAAGACATATATATATATATATATATATATATATATAAAACAGACATGTTCATTACAATATGTAATATGTTTTATATACACACTGCAAGTATATATATAATGTAGTAACAGACACCTTCATAACAATATGTACTATGTACAATATACACACTGCAAGTATATATATAATGTAGTAACAGACACCTTCAAAACAATATGTACTATGTACAATATACACACTGCAAGTATATATGTAATGTAGTAACAGACACCTTCATAACAATATGTACTAAGTACAATATACACACTGCAAGTACATATATAATGTAGTAATAGACACCTTCATAACAATATGTAATATGTACAATATACACACTACAAGTGTATTTATATATATATATATATATATATATATATATATATATATATATATATATATATATATATATATATATATATATATATACATACATATAGAGTACAGGCCAAAAGTTTGGACACCCCTTCTCATTCAATGTGTTTTCTTTATTTTCAGGACTATTTACATTGTAGATTGTCACTGAAGACATCAAATGTGAAGTGAAAACCATTTCAGGTGACTACATCTTGAAGCTCATGGAGAGAATGCAGAGAGTGTGCAAAGCAGTAATCAGAACAAAGGGAGGTTATTTTGAAGAAACTACAATATAAAACATGTTTTCAGTTATTTCACCTTTTTTTGTGAAGTACATAACTCCACATGTGTTCATTCATAGTTTTGATGTGACAATCTACAATGTAAATAGTCATGAAAATAAAGAAAACGCTTTGAATGAGAAGTGTGTCCAAACTTTTGACCTGTACTGTATATATATATATATATATATATATATATATATATAATTGTGTGTGTGTATATGCTAGGGCATAAGTAACATAATTACAGTCACTACGTATCTTACAGTAATGTCGTCAGCATGTATTACTCCTCGCAATTTGAACATGGACGATTATGGAATCGATTAGTAAACGTCAATAATCGATAATCGATTTATTTATTGTAAATAAAGTACTGCAGACGGTTCTAAAATTTGGCTGACTGCAGCAAGCCACTTCACTGAGTGATCCGACCAGCTCCTTTATGGTCCGGTTTTGCACACATTTTCATTAATTTAATAAATGTGAGAATTGTTTCTTATTACAAATTAATTGTTTTTTCAAAGTTTCAATTGATAAACGCTTATTTAGTGAAACGAAAAGAAATTTAAAACGGCATCAATATACATAAATCAAAGGTCCATCAATAATCAATTTTTAATCTAATCGTAGCTCTTGAATCGTAATCGTAATCGAATCGTGAGGTGGCCAAAGATTCCCACCTCAATTGACATCTATAGCTGTATTTTGATAAAGACGGTAAAAACACACATACTCTCAAACAGCGCGTGCAACAGCAACAAACATGGCGGTAGACGCGAAGTTAAATCATGAAATGCAACCTCACCCGAGCCAAAACGATGCATATTTATCCGGGGGAGTCTTGTTACCAATGTCTTTGACCCAGTCACACACAAATAAGTTGTAGACCTCCTGACTTTTCCAAGTTTTCATCGGTTTTGTTGTGTGGAATGATGTCTGGAGCACACGATAGTTCAATTTGTTTGTTTGGAACTCCACCGACAAATAATCCTTCATCACTCGACAAATCTTTTTTTTTTGCTAAAGTAGAGGGATCCATTCCATTGCATAGTTTGATTTTTTTACTCAAATGTGCTTTTTGCAGGAAGATATGGGCCCCCTTATGTACTCAGATGCTTGCTGTACAACAGCCAGCTTAGCTTGGTTGACCACCACTGGTTTTCACTTACGGGAAGAAATCACTTGACGGAAAAGTAACACAGACCTATTGTCATATAGTAATATATCTAATTATGCTCATACTTCTCGAATGGTTTGAAATAAAAATATAATAATAAGGAGACACACCGTGCTGCTTCCTTTTTCTGCTCCTGGTCCAGCTCTTGTTGTTGCTTCTTCTCTTGTGCCTCCTTCTCCCTCCTCAGCCTCTTCTCCAGCAGAGCTGCTTTCTTTGTTGCAATGTCCTCATCCCCTTTTGCATCATCCTGGGGGGGGGGGGGGGGGGGGGGGGGGGGGGGGGGGGGGGGGGGGGGGGGGGGGGGTGATCAGAATAGTATTGAGCATGATAGAGATGCCAGAAAAAAATAAGCCTCAGTTGATGTCATGTTGTTCTTCTTTCGAGAGCAAGCTCGCTGAGACTGAATCAACAGCACCTCTGCTGGTTGCTGCCAGGTACTGCACCCCTTTTGTCTCAGTTGCTTTATGAGACATTGTAGATTTAAAGCGGGGGTCAGCAACCCACGGCTTTAGAGCCGCATGCGGCCCTTTTGCGCCGCCCTAGTGGCTCCCTGGACCTCTTTTAGAGATGTGTGAAAATGGAAAAAGATGAAGAAAAAAATTATTTTTTTTGTTTTAATATATTTTCTATAGGAGAACAAACATGACACAAATCTTCCTAATTGTTAGAAATCCCATTGTTTATGTTATACATGCTTCACTGATGAGAGTATTTGGCTTTGTCCTACTAATTTCAGCGATCCTTGAACTCATCGTAGTTTGTTTACATGTACAACTTTCTCTGGTGCTGCCACAGAAAGACGTGTTGTATGCCACTCCTTCTTTGTCTTATTTTGTCCACCCTTGTGCATTCACCTTTGTGCGTGAATGCACAAAGGTGAGCTTTGTTGATTTTATTGATATGCTGGAGTGCTTATCAGGCATATTTGGTCAATCCATGACTGCAAGCTAATCGATACTAACATGCTATTTAGGCTAGCTGTATGTACATATTGCATCATTATGCCTCATTTGTAGGTATATTTGAGCTAATTTCATTCCCTTTACTTATGTCCTCTGAGTATTTAATTTATATTTGTATGTTAAAGTTAAAGTTATGTTAAAGTACCAATGATTGTCACACACACACTAGATGTGGCGAAATGTGTCCTCTGCATTTGACCCATCCCCTTGTTCACCCCCTGGGAGGGGAGGGGAGCAGTGGGCAGCAGTGCCGCGCCCGGGAATCATTTTCGGTGATTTAACCTACAATTCCAACCCTTGATGCTGAGTGTCAAGCAGGGAGGTAATGGGTCCCATTTTTTTTGTAGTCTTTGGTATGACTCACAACCTACCGATCTCAGGGCGGACACTCTAACCACAAGCCCACTGATTAGCTCTCATGACACATTATCTGTATGTAATATTGGCTGCATTTTTGAGAGTTGTTTGTGTGCCATGTTGTTCCAGACCACAGCAAACGTTACCTAGCTTGCAAAGATTGCAGTAAATCCATTAGAAGAAGACAGCCTGACGTTTCCCTTAACTTGGACACACACATATATACCTTTGGCCATTCTGAGCCAGTCATTTCCAGATGTTATCGCATCTTGTGAGAAGCCTCCATTTTACTAATGGTTTCCAATGTTGCAAAAATGTGTAGAGTAAAAATCAAAATACAACATTTCTGTCAATGAAGATTTGCGTCAGCCTTTGATAGTAGGCTAATATAACAAATATAGACACTTACATCATGTGTTGCCTTCCTTATAACACTTATATAAGGCTTTTAATTTTTTGCGGCTCCAGACAGATTTTTTTTTTTTGCATTTTTGGTCCAATATGGCTCTTTCAACATTTTGGGTTGCCGACCCCTGATTTAAAGTAACATTGCTAACCTTCTGTCATCGCACAGCTCTTGTGTCTTTACGATTAAAGCCTACTCATCAGTCTGGCCCAGATTGATGTATTGTCTGTGATCAACTCACGGCTCACCACACACATCTGTGCATATGTTGTGCCGAGCTCGCACAGTGTGGGATTCTTCCCCTCAATGCCTCCTGCACAAAAGGACTATACGGCTTTAGACAGTGTTAATAATGAGGATATCGCTCGTGATTTCACTTCCAAAGAAGCTCCCAAACTAGGTGCCAATGAGTGTTACAATGTAATACACAGCACATCTCATTAATGTCAAACAAAGATCTTAATCAACTCATTAGATGATATAACATTGACCTATTAGTAAATAAACAAGAGTTTGCTCCAACTTACCTTAAAGAAAAATCCACAGCACATCTTCTGGCCGTCTCCGGTTTCTCCACCTGCCTCCCGAAGTTGGCTCTCTGCAGGCCATAGTCCAGACATCGTCACCTCCACCAGTTCTCTCCTGTCCTGAGGGTCTCCTTGCACCTTGCTGCCTTGGATCTCAGACGTCGGCTGACACAATACCTCTGAAGTTCTTGATTGGTTGACGTTCCTCGTCGAAGCTTCCTCAGGCTCAGCTGAGTCTTTGTCTCTCTCCTTGGTTGTGGGGGTGCCTGCACCCTTCTTGGCTTCATCTTTGTCCTTAGTGTTTTCTTTGCCCTCCTTAGTCTCCAGGCTTTTGCTAGTCCCGAATCCCTCGTCGTGACTCAGGTATGCAAACGAACTGGTGTGTGTTTGGCTGGAGGTAAACCTCCTCAGTCTCGGTATGCTGTCGACGGATGTAGGGGTGTTGAGCATTCGGCTAATAGGCGTGATCTTCAGATCGTTGGGCCGTGGAGTCCGAGGTGTTCTGGCGTGGAAGGAGGCCGGACGTCGCTTGATGCCGGCAGAGGGTCGAATGGGAGGGTTCACAGAGCCGGACGAGGACAAGACAGGAGACAAGGAACCCACTGATCCTCGGCCTGAGACACTGCTGCTACGCAACATGCGGAGCTGCCTGGGAAGGGAAAACGCAGACATGATGATAATATTTAAGCTGCGTTCACACTCGGTCTTTATAGCAGAGCAAACCATTCGTTTTAACCAAACCAAACCTAATGACTAATGATGGCCCCTTTTCACTCTGTAGCCCTTTGGCCTACCTGTGTGGGGATGGAGCAGGGGGAGGAATGACCCAGGCCTGTTGCTGTTGGTCTCTCATAGTCATGATCCGCTCCTGCTGCTGAGCCAGTCGCTGCATCTCTGTCTGCAGGAAGCCTAGTGACGAGTTCAGCCTGTCGATAGAGCGAGTGTACTCGGCAAGGTCTGTTTCCCCTGGCGTCGTACCTGCGTCACAATAAATAAGTTTGATGAGACACTATTTTATTTGACATGTGAAACCCTGAAGGTAAAATAACACTGGGAAAAGGACAACTTTGGGCCATAACCGCTCAATCTATTGAGATCTGATACAGAAGCTTTAATTGAGAGCGTCTGCCAGTGGATTGCCAATTAAACCACCCAGTTATGTTTTATTTAAAGGGGAACTGCACTTTTTTGGAATTTTGCCTATTGCTCACAATCATTATAAGAGACAAGAACACACTCCTTTTTGGGGGGAGGGATTTTAAAGATAATAAAAAATGCTTGCAAGATGCGGCTAATGTAGTCAAAGACCTCTAAAACGACTTCAAAACCCTCCAACGTTTTGTATGCACCACAAGTATATATATAATGTAGTAACAGACACCTTCATAACAATATGTACTATGTACACTATACACACTGCAAGTATATATATAATGTAGTAGCAGACACCTTCATAACAATAAGTAATATGTACAATATACACACTGCAAGTATATATATAATGTAGTAACAGACACCTTCATAACAATATGTAATATTTACAATATACACACTGCAGGTATATCTATAATGTAGTAACAGACATCTTCATAACAATATGTAATATGTTTTATATACACACTGCAAGTATGTACATAATGTAGTAACAGACGCCTTCATAACAATATGTACTATGTACACTATACACACTGCAAGTATATATATAATGTAGTAACAGATACCTTCATAACAATATGTACTATGTACAATATGCACACTGCAAGTATATATATAATGTAGTAACAGACACCTTCATAACAATATGTAATATGTACAATATACACACTGCAAGTACCCAACTTTGGATAAGCAGAAGAAGATGGATGGGTGTTTTTAATATCAGAGTAATTAAAACGGATAGACAATAGATAATATTTCTTAGCTGATCTAGTCTGCTTCATTGACATACATTATCTTAAAATTATAACTCCTACATTGTCTAACTTGCAAATTTCAGAATTATATACCCCTGTAAAAGACAAATGTCCAATGCAAAAGATGCTGGTTCTAAGGAGGTTATGCTTGTCCAGTGTTTGAGGACACCTGCTGGCTCGCCTGTCCAAATATTGACATTATCCTCCTGAAAAACAGTGTCCTCTGCAATGGACATTGGCGTTTTCCCTAATCGTTTATTCTTTAATGCAGTGGTTCTCCAACTTTTTTCACCAAGTACCATTTTATAAAACACATGGCTCTCCAAGTACCACCATATTGACCAACATTAAAATACAATAGCGTAGTAGGCCTAAATATGAATTAAAAACAAGGCAGAGGTTTTATTTAACAAGTATATTTAATATTGTGGCCACAGTAAGATTTACCCACAATAACACTGTGTTTGAATGTTTTGGTATACCACTAGATGGCACCCGTGTACCACTGGTGGCACGCGTATCACAGTTTGAGTTTAATGTATAACTATTTGGATCGATAGATTACGATTTGTTTGCTTACCTCCTCCATCTTCACAGGGAGATTTGGGAGCAGCGCCATCAGGCTTGCATCTCTCCGCCCTCTCCATGCTGCCTTGGCAGCTTTCTTTTGGCGTCGAAGGCGTTCCTTCAGAGCGAGGACTGAGCGGGCTGGTCACTCCTTTTCGTCTCACTACATTCAAAAAGGCTGTTCTGCCCATCTTCTGGCGATGGCGAGTGAACGCTTCCTCCACCTAGGAAGACATGGTGCGACTTTTACATGTGAGGACTGTGTCAATTTGGACTACCCTATTTTCTGGACCATAGGGCGCACTGGATTATAAGGCGCACTGCCGATGAGCGGGTCTATTCAGGTTTTTTTCATACAAAAGGCGCACCGGATTATAAGGCGCATTAAAAGGGTCATATTATGATTTTTTCTCAATGTAAAAGACTTCCTTTTGGTCTACATAACATGTGATGGTGGTTCTTTGGTCAAAATGTTGCATACATTGTAAAAAAAAAAATTCCTATTTTATGGTTCATTTACTCTAAATTTCTCCTGTAATTTTTCTTTTTTTTTTTAAAAAAGTTTATTAAACTGTAGAATTGAAGACATTATCTGTAAATAAACAATCCGCCTGTTATTTTAAGTAATATGCCAGTAATGACAAACTATGTATATTTCTATTTTTTTACAGAAAAATACCAAATTAATTATACAGAGCATTTTCTGTTTTCTTAAATTACTTTCAAATTCATGTAAAATTACAGTAATTATATTTCATTAAATATGTAGCTTGTTAAATAAAAGTCTATGTCCATACTAACAATCTAACACAGAGGTGTCAAACTCAAATACAGAGTGGGCCAACATTTAAAACTGAACAAAGCCGCGGGCCAAGATTGAACAAATGAACCTTTAACGTACTCTACGAGCTATCGTCACGTCCGCTTTTCATCCATTCTAACATCGTTCAGACCCAGTCACAAGATATGTGCGGCTTCTGTACGCACACACAAGCGAATGCAACACATACTTCATCAACAGCGATACAGGTTACACTGAGGGTGCCAGTATAAAAAACTTTAACACTGTTAGAAATATATACGCCACACTGTGAATCCACACCAAACAAAAATGACAAACACATTTCGGGAGAACCTCCGCACCGTAACACAACATAAACACAACAGAACAAATACCCAGAATCCTTTGCAGCACTAACTCTTCCGGGACGCTACAACATACACCCCCGCTACCACCAAACCTCCCCCCCACACACACACACCTTGTAGCGTCCCGGAAGAGTTAGTGCTGCAAAGGGTTCTGGTTTGGTGTGGATTCACAGTGTGGTGTATATTTCTAACAATGTTAAAGTTTTTTATTCGGCTACCCTCAGTGTAACCTGTATCGCTGTTGATGAAGTATGCGTTGCATTCTAATGTGTGTGTGTGTGCAGAAGCCGCACATGTTATGTGACTGGGCCAGCGCTGGCTGGCTGGCTGGCTGGCTGGTGTTTGGAAGACTCCCGGGAGGATCGGCGGGCCAGCTTTAGTGTTAATTTGATATCGCCTCAAGTGCCAAGTGAAATTACACGGCGGGCCAATTTTGGCCCGCGGGCCAGAGTTTGACACCCATGCTGTAGAATAAAGGTATTTTTCTGCAGAACTGTTTGCATCATCACTTTATTAAAGGTGGTTGATCTTAACAATTCAGAAAAAATCTGTAAAATAATGGTATTTTTCTGTGGAACTGCCAGCATTGTCACTTCATTAAAGGTGTTTGATCGTAATAATTTGGAAAAACTCTGTAGAATAAAGGTGTTTTTCTGCAGAACTGTTTGCATCGTCACTTTATTAAAGGTGGTTGATCTTAATAATTTAGTAAAAATCTGTAAAATTACGATATTTTTCCGCAAAACGTTTCATGAAAATTTCTGTAAAAATAATGTTTTTGATCAGTATTTGGTTTAAAACGTTTTACTTTAATTTTATGGTTTTCGTTTGGCAGCCGTAGCTGCCAGTAGATGACCATTTTTTTTACAGAATTTTTTTTTTTTACAGTGTAGATGATGTTTT
This sequence comes from Nerophis lumbriciformis, assembly GCF_033978685.3. Classification (NCBI taxonomy): domain Eukaryota; kingdom Metazoa; phylum Chordata; class Actinopteri; order Syngnathiformes; family Syngnathidae; genus Nerophis; species Nerophis lumbriciformis. Next base: position 1,921,569 of record NC_084566.2, read on the forward strand.
ACAGACCATCTTCAAGCCGCTTTCTGACAGTCGCTTCATCTTCGTCTTATTTATGTGACTCACCTTCGACAGCGTCTTCTCCCCGTCATCTTTGTTGTAGCGGTGTAGCGTGCAAGGACGGGGGTGGAAGAAGTGTCAAAAGATGGAGCTAACTGTTTTAATGACAATCAGACTTTACTTCAATCAATAACGAAGCAGCATCTCCTCATCCGTGGCTCACTAGTGCAACAACAACGCCGGAAATGTGTCCCGTGAAAAAAACGTCCGACCGGAACTCTCTAATTACTAAAGTTCCGTGGGTGAATTATGTATTATGTCTTTAGCGCTTTGATAGCTAGTCTACAGACAGTTGTAAAAAGAGCTCAGCAGCGCACGCACTTTTTGTGTCGGATGAAAAGAGCACAGCTCCCTCCTCCCATTCCCACATTCTACAGAGGCACTATAGAGAGCCTACTGACCAACAGCATCTCTGTCTGGACTGGAGCCTGCAATGCCTCAGACTGGAAGTCTCTGCAGAGAGTGGTGAGGACGGCGGAAAAGATCATCAGGACTCCTCTTCCTCCTATCCAGGAGATCGCAAAAATCTGCTGCCTGACCAGGGCTCAGAAAATCTGCAGAGACTCCTCCCACCCCCACCAAGGACTGTTTTCACTGCTGGACTCTAGAAAGAGGTTCTGCAGCCTCCGAAGCAGAACCTTCAGGTTCTGTAACAGCTTCTTCCCTCAGGCCGTAAGACTCTTGAACGCATCATAATTGTCCCCTCAATTCCCCCCAAAAATGGATTAACTCGCTGGAATATAAAGACAATATAGCATACATCCATAAACCTGGATGCATATGCAAAAGTGCAATATATTTATCTGTACAGTAATCTATTTATTTATATCTGCACCTTATTGCTTTTTTATCCTGCACTACCATGAGTTAATGCAACGAAATTTCGTTCCTATCTGTACTGTAAAGTTCAAATTTGAATGACAATAAAAAGGAAGTCTAAGTCTAAGTCTAAAATATAAGTAAGAACTTTACACTACTTTATATTAGAAATGGCAACAGCGAAGGATGAATGTCACATAACAAGAAGATAGAGAAAAAGAAGAAGCTTATCGACTACGGGGTCGGTACGTACTACAATGGCGGACGCGCTCAAATTTTCAGAACTTATGCAGCTACCATATACAGATCAGCAGGTACCAGAAGGTAAGAAAAGTTGCTTTTGCATAATATTGCGAAACAAAACGCCAGATAATGTCTGCTAATGGGTGCCGTTTTGCAGTCCTTTTACACACACCATAATAATACTTGTATGTTTAATGAGCCGACAATCTATCAAGCGGTGCGGCTTCACAGTTTACCGAAGTCGTACTAAAAACATTTTGAGCGCCGTGTGTAACGGTCTATATTCTCAATGGAACATTTCAAGTTTTACTGTTTACTGGCGTCATCTTGCAGTTTATAGGTATCTCTTATGTGTGACTGCCATCTACTGATCACACTTATCATTACACCATGGACCAAATAAAATAGTTTTGAGGTTGGTAAGCACAACCAGAATTATTTTGTAAATTAGGCGCACTGGGTTATAGGGCGCACTGTCAAGTTTTGAGAAAATGAAAGGATTTTAAGTGCGCCTTATAGTCCGAAAAATACGGTACTTTTCTTCATGCGTTACCTTCTTCTTCTGGGCTTCGATGGCTCTGCGCTTCTCCTCGAGCTTCATCCTCAGCTGGATCATCTCTGAGGCTATCAGGTGGGAGGGGTCCCGGGGAGAAGGTGTTACAGGAGAAGGGGAGGTGATTGGCAAGGGGGGTGTACTGATCTAGAAAAATGAGAGAAGAATGGTAAGAACTGAAGCAACACCATTGGGATGGTGACACAAACCTGTGGGTAAACACTTCTGGCAGGATGTTTGTATGCGGTGTTGACGTCTGAACTCTCCGGTGTTGTTCCTCCACTGCTGCGTCCCTCCAGTTTTCTGAACTTTTGCTCAGCAAAGCTGGTCATCCGCACCAATCCGCCTGCAGAGCCCCCGGAGGAAGAGGCGGGGCTCATAGTGTGAGATCGAGGCAATGTGGGTGCCGAGCTCGGACACTGGCTGCTCCGGTCCTCTCCATCCCCTCTACCACTGCTGGAGTCAGGGTTAGACTCCCCCACCCCTTTACGCCTACCTTCCCAGTTCCTCTCCTTTTCAGACGAGCGGGTCATAGCCTCACAGTCGGGGTCTATATCTGAGTAGTCTCTCAGGGAAGAGTCCTCATCCAAGCTTTGGATGTCCTCTGTTCTCACGTGGATGCCCGTGTCAACGTCTTCGGTCGACACGGAATTAGGGTCGTAGTCATTTAACCGGGCTTTTGCTGCACCCGGGTCGTCTCCTTGATGCCCCTGGGGTCCTGAAGGTTGGGCATCGTGGAGAAAGAAGCCATTGTCTCTGTCTCCCAGGCCGAGGCTGGCGTGGGGTCTTTCCGTGTCGTGGATTATTTTTAAAGCCTCTTCGATGCTCGGAGGGGTCGAGGGGCTGGAGTGGCCGCTGTGGTCACCATGGTGATTGGGAGGGTTGTGGTTGTTGTCTGGGAGGACTCCATTGGGACACCTAGGGCAGATGGCTCATTAAAGTTTAGGCGTAAATACAGTACAGTACAAGTCTTTGGTCATCATTAGATACATTGGAAACAACTAAACAAGTGGAGTGTCTTTTTGTTTGGATGTCCATCTATACATTTTTTAAATCAGATTAATCAGATTTTATATTTTGAGTTATTCATGATTAATCACAGGCGATGACTGGATTCATTTGTTCCTCAAAATTCTACAGACAAATAAGTGAATTATTATCATATAGCGCTTTCTGTAATGACTCAAAGCACTTTACAAAGTGAAATCCATTATCTACATCTATAAGCTACATTTAAACCACTGTGGGTGGAACTGGGAGCAGGTGGGTAAAGTGCCTTGCCCAAGGACACAACGGCAGTGCCTAGGATGGCTGTAGCGGGGATCAAACCTGGAACCCTCAAGTTGCTGGCACGGCTGCTCTACCAATCGAACCATGGCACCCCATAATGACAATGTGAAACTTTATTTTTTAATTTTTTTTAATTGGCAAATTTATTCAAAATAAAAGAATAAAACATCAAATGTACATACGTATTCACAGCTTTTCCTCAATACTTTGTTGATGCACCTTTGGCAGCAATTACATCCTCAAGTCTTTTTGAATATGATGCCACAAACTTAGCACACCTATCTTTGGGCAGTTTCGCCCATTTCTCTTTGCAGCACCTCTCAAGCTCCATCAGGTTGGATGAGATGTGTTGGTTTTCATCCATGATGTTTCTGTATATTGCTGCATTCATCTTTCCCTCTCTCCTGACTAGTCTCCCAGTTCCTGCCGCTGAAAAACATCCCCACAGCATGATGCTGTCACCATTATGCTTCAGTCTTTTAGGTGCATTTTGGCAAACGTTTTACTAAGAAATGGTCTGATTGGTGGTTTGCTGCAGAGATGGCTGTCCTTCTGGAAACGTCTCCTCTCTCCACAGAGGAATGCTGTAGCTCTGACAGACTGACCATCAGGTTCTTGGTCACCTCCCTGACTAGATTAAGATGAATGCAGAAATGTACAGAGACATCCTGGATGAAAACCAAAACTTCCCATATAATCTGATGGAGCTTGAGAGGTGCTGTAAAGAGGAATGGGCGAAACTGCCCAAAGATCGGTGTGCCAAGTTTGTGGCATCATAATTCAAAAAGACACGAGGCTGTAATTGCTACCAAAGGTGCATCAACAAAGTATTGAGCAAAAGCTGTGAATAGCTGGGTTGCTATCACGTGAGCTAAAGGCACATTTGAGCACTTCTGGGTTTGGTCTCGAACACCATTAGGAGACTGTTTATGTACCTGGATCAATGCAGATTTGGGCATATTTTAAAAGGTTTAGAGGCAAATATATAAGTGGTCATGAAAAAATATTTAAAACGGGATGCAGTGGATTTTTACACATTTAAGAAAAATATTTTTTGAAAAGATTTAAACCATTTGACATCACCAAGAGGTTACTGTTTGCGCCGACCTCACTTAACGGTATTTAGAGAAGAAAAGATTGGAGGCACATCATGTCTTCACATCTGAGGGGTCCACAAAATAAGAATTAATTGGTGAAAGACAAAGTTGGACTTACTGTTGCATCGCTAAGTTAAATACGGTGGATTGGACTAACAATCACAATATTTATTACTAGGACTTAGCATGACGTTAGTTTATTTGCACAAGCAGGTCTTCTACAAATTGTAGTTATATTTACATATAGCAACCACAAAAGAACACAAACTAATGCAATCTCTTGTCATTTTCTTATGTTTAGTTCTGCTCTTAAACACTGCTAATATAGTAGAGAATAAACTCGATTGCATAACAGAAAGTTTCTCAAACAAATTAAATGTTCAAAAAAACATTTTACAAAGTGATCACTGCAGACGGTCCGATTGTATTTGACATTATGATGAAAGTGATATTTTTAAGAGCCATTTCCTTTGACGCACTTTCGTTATTTCCCCTGACTTTATTACCTTCATGAACCACTTCTTTCGGGACTCTATGAAAGCTCTTTACTATCTCTATATTTGAGCGACTGGAACAGCCAAGAACAGAAAAGCAATACGGCATTTTCTGCTCAAACTCTACACTCACTCTCACTTCTTTTAATGTCACACTCAACTAATCACATGAGTTAACTTGTTGATTTTGACCAAAGTGTTTTGCTACATATAATAACAACTTTTATTACAATAACAATACATTATTTTGGCATACTGCTTTTCTAAGTATTTAAAGATGCTTATTAATCTGTCCTGTTATTAATTAGTCCTGGGTATGACGTTAAACTACATCCAGGCATGAGATGGGACGTTGTGTGTGGGGTTAGTGAGTCCCAACTAACGTCTATAAAATGCACACAAAGAACCGTTTGCACCTTCTCTTGTGACTGGCGGGCGGTCAGCGCCATAAAGCTGAGCGGGTCCCTGGGTAATTGGGGCGCGGACAACCAACAGGACAGACTAAGTTCAACAGCCCTGTAAGGCAATTAGTCTAGGACAGGGGTCGGCAACCTTTACCAGTCAAAGAGCCATTTTGACCAGTTTCGTAAATTATAGAAAACAATGGGAGCCGCAAATTTTTTGGGAAATTTTAAATGAAATAACACTGCATACAAAGTTTTCTTTTTGCTTTGTGCTATGTATAAACCAGGGGTCTCAGACACGCTGCTCACACCTTTATATGGAATTTGAAAGCTGGTGCGGCACGCGGGTTTTATATGAATGGCGCTTGTCAGCGTCATGCGTGCCGTGATGGTACAGCATATAGCACCCACTACAACCAGCGAGCCTGATCAGCCACACGTTGTATGGTGTTTCCGCTTGCTCACGTAGGTGACAGCAGGCATACTTGGTCAACAATCACACTGACGGTGGCGGTATAAAAAAAACTATAACACTCTTACTAGTAATGCGCCACAATGTGAACCCACACCAAACAAGAATGACAAACACATTTCGGGAGAACATCTGCACAGTAACACAACATAAACACAACAGGACAAATACCCAGAATCCCATGCAGCCCTAACTCTTCCGGGATACATTATACACCCCCACTACCAAACCCCGCCCACCTCAATCGACGCACAGAGGGGGGGGGGGTGTTGATGTGTGAGGGAGCATGGTTGGGGTGGGGGCGGGGTTTGGTGGTAGCAGGGGTGTATAATGTAGCCCGGAAGAGTCAGGGCGGCATGGGATTCTGGGTGTTTGTTCTGTTGTGTTTATGTTGTGCTAAGGTGCAGATGTTCTCCCGAAATGTGTTTGTCATTCTTGTTTGGTTTTGGTTCAAAGTGTGGCGCATTATTAGTAAGAGTGTTAAAGTTGTTTTATAAAGTCACCGTCAGTGTAACCTGTGTGGCTGTTGACAAAGTATGCCTTGCTGTCACGTGCGTGTGCAAGCAGAAGATGTATATTGTATAACAAGTGTTGGGTTGGCACGCTGTTAATACAGATTGTAGAGGGCGCCAAATGTTGTACCATCATGGCACGCCCTTATTATAGCTATAAGGGTGAAAATCGGTGAATATTAATCCAGGGAGTTTTCTGCGAGAGGCACTGAAATCCGGAAGTCTCACGGGAAAATCGGGGGGTTCAGCAAGTAAGCTGCTGAGCCGCATCAGAGTGGTCAAAGAGCCGCATGCGGCTCCGGAGCCGCGGGTTGCCGACCCCTGGTCTAGGAGAAGGATCTCTGATATAAAATACCCCTTCTAACCCGCACCACGCCAGCGTGGAAGGTGTAGGCTAATAACCAGCATGAAAAGTACGCCAAGAAGACGGCCCCCAGTCCCCAGCAGTTCCAGAGGGAACAGTGCAGTGGCAGGGAGCAGCTAGAGATCGTTCACTATGGCAGAAACATGCTGAGGCTTTCGTCCAGCAGTGGACTGACAACGGCTGATGATGATGATGATTAATCTGTCTGCAAAATGGACTGCACTTTTTGTTTGCAACCAGCAGGTTGACTCAGCTAGTTATCTAGGGATGGCGCCCCCCGCGACCCCAAAGGGAATAAGCGGTAGAAAATGGATGGATGGATGGAGCCAACTATGGGAACTTGAGCTACTGCACATCCTAACTGTGGCAACTCCTCAAGCACAAACCTGCTCAAAATGACACAGGCATGAAAACAGGGATTTAGAACATTCAGAGAGAGATTCTTCCAAATATGTTTAAAAGAAAATACCCTATAACAAATATCCCCCAAATTTCCCATGTATTTGTCTTTTTCTAAGCACCGTATTTTTCGGACTATAAGGCGCACTTGAAATCATTTTTTTCCCTCAAAACTCGACAGTGCGCCTTATAGCCCGGTGCGCCTAATGTACGGAATAATTCTGGTCTTGCTTACCGACCTCAAAGCTATTTTATTTGGTACATGGTGTAATGATAAGTGTGACCAGTAGATGGCAGTCATACATAAGAGATACGTGTAGACTGCAATATGATGGCAGTCACACAAGGGGATGGGTCAAATGCAGAGAACAAATTTCACCACACATTTCACCACACCGAGTGTGTGTGACAATCATTGGTACTTTTGACTTAACATAAGAGATACGTGTAAACTGCAATATGACTCAAGTAAACAACGCCAACATTTTATATGTTTCATTGACAACATAGAACATTACACACGGCGCTTAAAAATCTATCAAAATGTTTTTGTACGACTTTGGTAAGCTATGAAGCCGCACCGCTTGATGGATTGTACTGTGCTTCAACATACGAGTATTATTATGGTGTGTGTATAAGGTAAGACATATTATCTGCCGTTTTGTTTCGCAATATTATGCAAAAGCAACTTCTAGTACCTGCTGATCTGTATTTGGTATCTGCATAAGTCCTGAAAAATTGCATGCATCCGCCTTTGCAGTCCGTGTCGAGGCCGTAGTTGATAAGCTTCTTTTTCTCTATCTTCTTGTTATGGGACATTCCTCCTCCGCTGTTGCCATTTCTAATATAAAGTAGTGTAAAGTTCTTACTTATATCTCAGAATCAGAATCAGAAGTACTTTATTAATCCCGTCAGTAAACTCGCCATGAAAGCGCTAAAACATACCGGTGTAGTGAGTTTACATTATTCACTCAATGAACTTTAGTTTTTAGAGAGTTCCGTTTGGACGGTTTTTCACGGGACACATTTGCTGCTCCGTTATTGATTGAAGTAAAGTCTGAATGTCAATAAAACATTTTGACCAAAGAACCACCATTACATGTTATCTAGACCACAAGGAAGTCTTTTACATTTAGAAAAAAAATAATGATAATATGACTCCATTAATGCGCCCTATAATCCGGTGCGCCTTATATCTGAAAAAAGATCAAAAATAGACCATTCATCGGTGGTGCGCCTTAAAATCTGGTGCGCCCTATGGTCCGGAAAATACGTTAATGGATTACATACACAACGTCAGTCTACCTGCTTTGATTCTTGATGGAGAAGGTGTTGTTCCTGCCCAGGGGTCTGCGGGGGCTGAAGTCCTCCTCCTCCTCTGCGATGTGTCTGTTCTGTCCGTTTACGGTGACGGGCGCCACGGACACATGCCGCTTCATGCCGCCTCGAGGTGCATGGTGAACTTTGAACCCGATACCGTCGCTGCTAGCGGAGCGGGTCATACTGCTAAGGGAGGGAGCCTCACACAACGGTGCGGTGGGTTCTCCATCCAGAGGAATCTCAAAGGAAATTCCCCGTGTGGAAGAGCTGAAGGAGGGAGAAAGATGTGAGTCAAAACGCTAAATTGGAAATAAAAGAGCTGCTAATAAAAAGTTGAATTATAAACACAAACCGTCTTTCTTGTGGCCAAGTCCCAACACAACCATCCACAAAGGACATGGAGGTAGATCTCTTCATTACACCTAATTCAGAAAAAAAGAGAATAAACTTGATAAATATCATAATATCCGCTTATTAATTTGATGTCTTGGAGGGATGGATCTTATGTTCAGGCCACTTTTCACAGTAAATGTGTACAAATATGGATGCAACACAAGCTGCGTTGTGACAGTCAGCCACTAGGGGGAGACATGCAAGCAGAATCATAGTCAAAGCATGGCATGTACTATACATGTGAAGTTGTGTAACATTAAATTATTTATAAGATTGTATTCCAAACATAATTAACAATAGAAAATAAACCTTCATCAGCGATGTCTTCTGGGCTGTCAGGTCTGTCCACATAGCTCTGCTTGGACACGGGAGCCATATTTCTGCAGGGTCTTACAACCACACAAGCTGCAGAGTTGGACAGATGGCGGTTAGTTGCTGTGTCAAATCAGCAAACAGCATGTTGATATTGTTATCGATGGTGAAGTCGCACCCCATACCATTAGGGTCAAAGACTCTGGGCTGAACGAATGAGGGTTTAACCACTTCGAGCCACCAGAAAAGCTCGGCCAGGAACACCAAGTAGTTACTCTGCAACAAGAGGCGCACACACACAGTTATGCATATCAGTCTGCACAAACTACAAATACAACAATTAACAACCAATGAATTGACTCTTCCATGACAAAGTCAGCATGAATGTTAATGTCCAAAAGTATTTGTAATAACACATCTCTCTACTCCTATTTAAGGATGCTGGATGATCACAACGTTCTACAAGACATGTGATCAATAAATTAGGTAAAGGCTTGTGTTGCTAAGGAACTGGAAAAGAAGCAAGAACACGCGTACTGGAAAATGTGTGCATGTTTTACTGTCTGGCTCGTTCAATGACAAACCAAAAAAAAAATACAGCATCTGGAAATAAGTTAAGTACTTGCACAGATGGATGCATAAAGCATGAGATTGTGTTACTGTCAAATGCATTTATAAGTGGAGGCTGATGTGGAAGAATGTTTTTTACTGTTTCATGACTGTTTCAATCCACAAGGCAAACATTCACATGGTAAATATAAGGTGTTTTCATGTTGATATGTGAATTTTATAATTAGTGGAAATTGTGTTAGAGTCTGGCTTGGTGTCGTGCACATGTGTCAAACTCAAGTCCCAGGGGCCAGATGTGGCCCGTGACATCATTTTATCTGGCCCGCAAACACCTGGAAATGATATGTGTCAATAAAGTACTTCATATTTTCTCACTAAATGTAATTTATTATTTTCATTTTGACAGAAAACTGCTTGAAATTGCATACCTTTTCAACTTTAATAGTATCCAATATTGCAAAAACTATGACAGTATATTATCATACTTTCCAAACATGTTTTTGTCTAAATAAAAATACTTACAAATACTTAACTTTACTACAAACTACCCATCAAATTAATAACAAATGACAATACATTTTACAGTGTTCTTTACAGTATATTACTGTAAATTGAAAAAAACTAGTTCTGTTTTGTGTGTAAAAATTCTGTTGACTGATCTGCCAGTTTTTGACTGTAAAATCTACGGTTGCGGTATTTAAGAGTGTTTTACTGTAAATGTAAAGACGATAAATTTGTTTTTACGGTAGAAAAACCGGCAGCTAGGTTGCCAGAATAAAAAAGGAACTTGTGCTGTTTTCCCATTAAGAATATAATGTTGTAAAAACCAATGTCAATTTAACAACTGAGCTGCCAGATTTTTCCGTAAACCCCCCACCCCCCAAAAAAACAAAAAACAAAAACAGTGGTACTGTTTTTCCATTTACCGTAATATGTTGTAAAAAAACAACAACAAAAACACTATATTTTACAAAAACATTTTGTAAATAAATCGTTTTTACTGTAAAATGGACAGTCTACTTAAAGGCCAACTGAAATGCAATTTTCTCATTTAAACGGGGATAGCAGGTCCATTCTATGTGTCATACTTGATCATTTCGCGATATTGCCATATTTTTGCTGAAAGGATTTAGTAGAGAACATCGACGATAAAGTTTGCAACTTTTGATCGCTGATAAAAAAAGCCTTGCCTGTACCGGAAGTAGCAGACAAGTAGCGTGACGTCAAAGGTTGTGGATCTCCTCACATCTGCTCATTGTTTACAATCATGGCCACCAGCAGCGAGTGCGATTCGGACAGAGAAAGCGACGATTTCCCCATTAATTTGAGCGAGGATGAAAGATTTGTGGATGAGGAAAGTGAGAGTGAAGGACTAGAGGGCAGTGGGAGCAATTCAGATAGGGAAGATGCTGTGAGAGGCGGATGGGACCTGATATTCAGCTGGGAATGACTAAATCAGTAAATAAACACAAGACATATATATACTCTATTAGCCACAACACAACCACTATTTAATATGCCACAAATTAATCCCGCATAACAAACACCTCCCCCCTCCCGTCCATATAACCCGCCAATACAACTCAAACACCTGCACAACACACTCAATCCCACAGCCCAAAGTACCGTTCACCTCCCCAAAGTTCATACAGCACATATATTTCCCCAAAGTCCCCAAAGTTACGTACGTGACATGCACATAGCGGCACGCACGTACGGGCAAGCGATCAAATGTTTGGAAGCCGCAGCTGCATGCGTACTCACGGTACCGCGTCTGCGCATCCAACTCAAAGTCCTCCTGGTAAGAGTCTCTGTTGTCCCAGTTCTCCACAGGCCAATGGTAAAGCTTGACTGTCATCTTCCGGGAATGTAAACAATGAAACACCAGCTGTGTTATCCGGCACAAAAGTCAGGGGGTGCATTCTACGGCGGGGGTGCGTTATCCGGCACAACACCTGCCGCAATACACCGCTTCCCACCTACAGCTTTCTTCTTTGCTGTCTCCATTGTTCATTGAAAAAATTGCAAAAGATTCACCAACACAGATGTCCAGAATACTATGGAATTTTGCGATGAAAACAGACGACTTAATAGCGGGCCACCATGCTGTCCCAAAATGTCCTCTACAATCCATGACGTCACGCGCAGGCGTCATCATACCGAGACGTTTTCAGCAGGATATTTCGCGCAAAATTTAAAATTGCACTTTAGTAAGCTAACCTGGCCGTATTGGCATGTGTTGCAATGTTAAGATTTCATCATTGATATATAAACTATCAGACTGTGTGGTCGGTAGTAGTGGGTTTCAGTAGGCCTTTAAAAAAAATTATATAATTAATAATGAAATCCAGAGGCAAACTCATACATTATTCACTGTTACAAGCTACCAGTTACTGTTACCAGTTTGACATCCCTGGCGTAGTGGGTCTGGACAGAGATAGCAGGCGAAAAGCGTAATAGGCCTCTTTATTAGCGAAAAGTACAAACAAAATATTGCCGCAAGAAGATGCACAAAAGCAAACGGGCATAGGAGGTAAAAGAAAGGCTATGCGACAAAGGAGATGATAAGCACAACTGCTTGGAGACAACAAGCAAAAAACAATGATCGAGCAGTTGGAAGTCCGAATTCAGCTGAATCGAGTTAATTAAGGTGCACTTGTAGCTTTCCTTCAAACAAGATTGAATGTGAACCATGCGGTGACAAGCAGGAAATAGAAATAACAAAGGAGTCTCAAACAGGAAACAATGGTGGAAACACAGGAAAATAACTTTAGTCCGAACCTGGCTGTCATGTGGGACCATGACAAATTGGTGACGACTAAAACACTGTTTTTGGTCATTACGCATCACAAATAATTTCAAATCTAAAATGCTTTCACTAAAACCTTTAAAGGGGAACTGCTTAATAGCACAATCAACACAATAGGGGTGTATGTTTTGAGGTGTAAAAAGTTGTGAAACCACAGAACCTAAGGTGTGTATATCATGTGGTTTGGTGCCGTTACCAGAGTGACAAACACTAGTCATGTTTCACAGCCTGAAAGTCAGCTGGAATCTGAATGTTTGTACCCACCAACACTTACTGTCTTGACACCACAGAGCTCCTCTTACACTCCAGTTGGCTTTCACTTGCCACAAACACTATGGTTGTATCAAGTGTGGAGCTCCCGAGTTTGTTTTGTTGTTGTAGAAAAAAAGAGAAGGAGGGAGAGAACAAGAGAGACAGGCAGAGACAAGCCAGGACTGCAAGGGTCTGTCCTCTGTGTGGAGTCGCCCGCCAGCGTCTGTCCTACCCATGCACCCGTCCACACACATTCTGTCACATTCATTTTGTCTAGCGGTGCAGCCATACTCGCTAGTGGCTCCAGCAAATAAAGGCGCATAACAACAAGCCTCCAACACACATTTAAGTTTTTACTTGCCTGACTCATTTTTCCCTTTTTGTAATATCCTGCTTTGTCCCTCCTTACTCTCCAAAATAACTTCTTCAATCTCTTTCAGCTGAAAACAACATCAAACCAGGACTGCCGTGCATTTTACACATTCATTGACTGTAGAGAAGTTATGTTTTCATGTGGTTTTTTTTGTGTAATTTCCTGGCTACATATTTTTACACATTAGATCCCCTTGCACAATCTGATATCCAATAAAAAAGCCGTAAAAAAAAAAAAAATCAAATAAATATATAGACAAACCTAAATAGTTTCAACATAATTGTTTCATAATATATTCCACAATGAAAGTATACATTTGTGAATTATTAAATATTTTTAATTAGTAGTTTTATGATGTATCATTCAAATAACTAATTTATTTAGCTTGAATTTTGGCCCAAAAAAACTCTCTATATTTTACACTAAACCATAAAGGAAATAATAAATAATAGAAAATACGTTATGATAATAATTGTATTAATGATAATAATATATATAATACAATTGTACTATTAAAAAAAGTATACAAGTATAAACATGACAATATTACTCATATACTCACATACATACCATTATTCATACATACATACATACCTACACTCCCACATACATACACAAATACAGTACATACCTACATACTCAAAGTTCGTACATCCACACGCACATTCACTGTACAAACATACACATACTGTACATAAACATTCACTGTACAAACATACATATACACATACTGTACATATACATTCACTGTACAAACATACATATACATTCACTGTACAAACATACATATACACATTCTGTACATATACAAGTACATATGCATACATACACTCATGCACATGATCACGTTTCATCAAATATATATTAACGTTGTTGCTCTAGGGGAAAATGGGTAACACATGGCACACTGACAAAGCTTAACCTATTGTTACTAAAACAATCTACAAGGTTAATATAGGTTGCTTCTCTTTCTTCCCCTCCATTTTCTGCATTCTTTTGTATCTCTAGTTATCATTACGTATATGTATTGTTGCATTTGAACAACTGTATTGTTGATAATAGAGGTAAATTATTGGTATTGTTCATTATCAATAGCGCTATTTCTATTGGTATTTGTATTGCTCCATTTGTAGTGTAATAATGCTCATTGTCATTTCTGTATTATTTTTTATTTCGCTAATTGCTTCTTTGCTATCACTTTTACCATCATATTTGTACATATCGTATTTGCTGATGCTGCTCTATTGTTGTTGTTGATGTGTTTGCTGTTGTTGTTTTTGTCTCTCTGTCCAATCCAGCTCTTGTCCCCACAATTCCCCCCTCTGTCTTCTTTTTTTTCTCTTTCTATCCCCTCCTGCTCTGGCCCGGCTGCATCAAATGATAATATAAATACATTTAATAAAGTCAAATACAAATAAGGCAACAAGAGAAGTATCCTACACTTCTCTTTTGTAAAGTAAATCTGAACAGCCGATATGGGCATCTACATCAACTATATGATTTGCCTGCGAAGCTGGACAGGACAAAAAAATAAATAATAAATAAAAACAAATTAAGAAAAAATAAAAATAAAAAAAAACACGAAAATATTTCATGCTTATTATTATGATTGAAGTGTTTTTAAACTTTTGTAGTCATAGCGAGTAAATTAGTATATTTATAAAAGCATGTATTGCATTTACATACAAATTGTACACAATGTCTTCAATTAAATTCTGCTAGTAAATACAGTAAATCCTTTCTTGCAAAGATCTCTTTTTTTATGTTTAAACATCAGTCAAAATCTGTCAACATAAATCAAAATGACAAAAAATAAAATATATGTAGGTTTTGTTTATACTATTTTAAATGAAAATATGAGCATTGTTTTTTGTAAAAAGGCTTTCCCTTTTACGTATATACAGCATAGTAGGGATTACTTTTTTTTCCAATCCAAAACTCATACAGGTACAGTCACTTCCTGCTTCTCAATAACCTATTTATGTTTATTACTTTTTTATTTAGATTTCTCTAGTTTGTGCACACCTTTCTTTGCAGCTGGCTTTGGGGAAGCCTCTTTAGCAGCAGGCGTCTTCGTAGGCTTTTAAAAAAAACACTGTCGTAATGATGCTGGCGTTTTATGTGGCTGATTAGGTTTGATGTGTTGATGCGCAATGTTTTTGTTTCCCTCCTTGCAGAATGTTTGTAGAACATTTGGTGCAAATAGCATGTGAAATGTCCTCCTTGATGACCTCCCACATGATAGACACCATGTTTGTTTACACTCAGGGGAAGTTTACAGCAAGAGTAGGAGAAAGGTAGCGCTTTATTGGCTCACCCTAACCTACACACAGCACAGTACTCTCAGTAATATTGCCTCACTGAATATTGTTTCTGCTTTTTTTTTTTTAAACAGCCATCTTAGCTATTTTTTAATGTTATTGTATGTATCAGTATAACGGTATAATTCCTCATATTGGCCCGATAAAAAGCTGTCCAAAATCTATTTTGCACCACTATCATCAGAGCTCGAATTTAACCACGGCAACTGCGGCCAAAGCCGCGACCGCCCTCGTCATTTGCCGTAATGCCCTAAAAAATTGACCAACATCAGCGGTAAAAACATGCCATGACCGCCCTTGACTTTTTACTTGTTAATGGACGAGGGATGTAACGGTAAAGGGTATAATGATAATTTACGATAAAAATCAAGACGGTTAGTAATACTGTCTAATTTTTTAATTACCGAAAACCCGCCATTTATTAATGCATTTTAGGCAACATGAAGTTAGGCGCATGCGCACGAGAGTTGTTTGGTTTGATAATCATGGCGGACAAGCTACACAGACTTTGCTCCGGAGATTTCCCCTCACAGTAAACGGAGCCAAGCGCTTGGTTTAACGTCATTTTCCCTTGCTTCCCGCCGTGCGTTTTGGAGCGCACTGCTGTGTTTAGATGGAGACAGGTGTGGACAATATTGGAGACACTTGTCTCCACACTAAAAGTATACAGCGAAGGAGAAAACTATTTGATGTTACTTTTATTATCTCAATACAGCGTTCATCAGCTGCTGTGACTGAGAGTTAATGAGGTGAGGAAACATGCAACAGGTGACGTGTCGTGAACGTTGTCACAACTTGTTTATAAATTCTTTACTTTGTTGACTAGGATGTTGACTCCTCCTTTATTTAAATGTTTTGTCATCTCAGGCTGTGAAGATTGTGTATTCGAGGTGAGAGGTGTCACTCCTCTTTATTTTTGTTGGCCAAACTGTTGTACTGATAGGAGGCGTTGGAGAAGAACAAAGCTTGTTTATTAGACTTCATCTTCATTCGCCAAACTGCTTTGAGTTTTATATTACTATCAAAAAGTAAACGCCATTACATTACATTTCTTGTGTTTATTTCATGTCACAAAGGTGTTACTTCGAAAACCATTCATGTGACACATCATTTTGTTAATGTGTTATTGTGTAGTTAATTCTTATATGACATATTTCTGCTCAAACTCTTAATGGATCTGTCCCGATACTGCATTTACATGTACATATAAATGTACATAACTTTAAAAAAATGAATAAATAATAAAACATTTAAAAATACCTCCCCCCATCACAATGTAAAAATAGAGATAAAGGCATTCTGAAATGACAAAAAGCTGACAAGTTGATATTAGTAATGAATTTAAATAAGTTTATATATCTATATCTATATATCAAGTCAAGGTTTCTGTAGTTTATCCGTTATACAGTGCTCAATATCAGTTTAGAGCGGAATATACAAAAGGGCAGGAAAAAACACAGAGGCTATTTATCCCTACAAGCCTGTTTCGCAGGTTTCACTGCTCTTCAGGGAAAATCCCCTGAAGAGGCTTGTAGGGATGGAGTCTCTGTGTTTTTTCCTGACCTAACGTATATCTATATATCTATACCTATATATGTATATGGATCCATCCATCCATCCATTTTCTACCGCTTGTCCCTTTTGGGGTCGCGGGGGTTGCTGGAGCCTATCTCAGCTGCATTCGGGCGGAAGGCGGGGAACACCCTGGACAAGTCGCCACCTCATCGCAGGGCCAACACAGATAGACAGACAACATTCACACTCACATTCACACACTAGGGCCAATTTAGCGTTGCCAATCAACCTATCCCCAGGTGCATGTTTTTGGAGGTGGGAGGAAGCCGGAGTACCCGGAGGGAACCCACGCAGTCACGGGGAGAACATGCAAACTCCACACAGAAAGATCCTGAGCCCGGGATAGAACTCAGGACTACCCAGGATCTTCGTATTGTGAGGCACATGCACTAAACCCTGTGCCACCCTGCTGCCCTATATATATATACAAACCCCGTTTCCATATGAGTTGGGAAATTGTGCTACATGTAAATATAAACGGAATACAATGATTTGCAAATCATTTTCAACCCAAATTCAGTTGAATATGCTACAAAGACAACATATTTGATGTTCAAACTGATAAACTTTTTTTTTTCTGCAAATAATCATTAACTTTAGAATTTGATGCCAGCAACACATGACAAAGAAGTTGGGAAAGGTGGCAATAAATACTGGTAAAGTTGAGGAATGCTCATCAAACACTTATTTGGAACATCCCACAGGTGAACAGGCAAATTGGGAACAGGTGGGTGCCATGATTGGGTATAAAAGTAGAGTCCATGAAATGCTCAGTCATTCACAAACAAGGATGGGGTGAGGGTCACCACTTTGTCAACAAATGCATGAGCAAATTGTTGAACAGTTTAAGAAAAACCTTTCTCAACCAGCTATTGCAAGGAATTTAGGGATTTCACCATCTACGGTCCGTAATATCATCAAAGGGTTCAGAGAATCTGGAGAAATCACTGCACGTAAGCAGCTAAGCCCGTGACCTTCGATCCCTCAGGCTGTACTGCATCAACAAGCGACATCAGTGTGTAAAGGATATCACCACTTGGGCTCAGGAACACTTCAGAAACCCACTGTCAGTAACTACAGTTGGTCGCTACATTTGTAAGTGCAAGTTAAAACTCTCCTATGCAAGGCAAAAACAGTTTATCAACAACACCCAGAAACGCCGTCGGCTTCGCTGGGCCTGAGCTCATCTGAGATGGACTGATACAAAGTGGAAAAGTGTTCTGTGGTCTGACGAGTCCACATTTCAAATTGTTTTTGGAAACTGTGGACGTCGTGTCCTCCGGACCAAAGAGGAAAAGAACCATCCGGATTGTTATAGGCGCAAAGTTGAAAAGCCAGCATCTGTGATGGTATGGGGGGTGCATTAGTGCCCAAGACATGGGTAACTTACACATCTGTGAAGGCGTCATTAATGCTGAAAGGTACATACAGGTTTTAGAGCAACATATGTTGCCATCCAAGCAACGTTACCATGGACGCCCCTGCTTATTTCAGCAAGACAATGCCAAGCCAAGTGTTACATCAACGTGGCTTCATAGTAAAAGAGTGCGGGTACTAGACTATTACTCAGGACCTTCGTATTGTGAAATATGTTAAACAAAAAAATACACAATGCAATCCTATCTGTAAAAATAGTATATTAAGCAAACAAATATGATTTAACCGTTTTACATTTAGTTGCATATATATCACATTACATCTGTTTATATGAGAGGTATGTCCAATATTTCTTCTTCTTTCCTTCATTGTCTGTTTTTTCAGGGGACAAAATGCTCTCTGTGACTGTTCACCCTACCTTTATGGATGCGTGTGCGTAGAGCATGTCCTCCAGGCTGAAGTGGCAGCAGCGGTCCAAGTTGCTCCTGCAGAACTCCTGCACCAGCTGCAGGTTGTACAGACTGTCAGCCAGCGACATGGTCTCCTTCAGGCACACATCTGCTCAGCCCAGAGGCGGGGTCAAGTGCGCACACGAGGGAGGGGGTCGACAGGAAGAAGGAGGAGGAGATAAGGCCATGTTTAGACGGGACAATAAATGCTTTCCTATGTCGTCAGTTGCAAAGATGAAGGAATGTATGACACATTTGTCTCTTTGTAAATTATCAGGCTTGTTTTTTAAAATCTTTTTTAACTGTACAACTGTCAGCTAAGACATCTTTGAGATTTATAGACCACTTCCACATCTGGTGTACATGTGTGCGAGCTCTCAGAGCATTGAGTTGTTTATCTTTGAAATAGCAGCCTCTCCGTCACACAGCCCCCGTGACCAAATCAGCACCCAGCCCGGAGCATTCTTAGAAACGAGGACGCCATTCTTTAACCTTTATTTAGATCGTCATCATTAAAAATAGTGAGGCTGTTTTTTGTTTAGTTTTATACAGCACTGGAGCCTTATTTATTCCAATAATGCAACCTTACCTTCTAATCTAACGGTCTGTGGGCAGTAGAAATGTAGCAGAGCAGCCAGGGCGCAGCCGTCTGTGTTGTCCTTTAGCATGTTGTCCACCAGGGGGAGCGAGGGTGCACTCCTCTGCTGAATTTGCTCCCTTCTGTAACGCGCCTGTAACCATAGCAACAACGTCATCATCACCTACTGTCACCTATGTGTCATCTTCCTTGTTATATAGCAGACTTTTTTTTAATCTGCATGCACATAAACTAGGGGAGGGAAGCACGGGGTTGCAAGCCCAAAACGGACAATTGGGGTTAAAATAACCATGCATATATTGCATCTACACAACTCTAATCATAAAATGTGTTATTGTGTGAATGCTCCAAAACATTCACACATATGCTTTTCGACACCAAAATTCATCTATTTATTAAACTTTTTCTTCTTCTTCTCCAGATTTTGGCACTCTCTACCTTCCACATTTTTCACCGGATTCAAACCGTTCCAACTTCAGCCTATTAGGGCCTACTTCACCTTTCCCTTGACAAATTCCAAAGATTCCCTGATTTCCCCAAATTCCAGGTTTTCCAGGACTTTTTTCCCATTCAAAATAAATTGGCCATTTTTCAGACTTCCACCATTTCCACATTTTTCAAGCTTTAACATATTCCACTCATGCTGAAAATGCAAACTATGATTTTTTCAAGTTAAAAAAATTCCAGGAATTCGCAGAGTTCCCTTTTTTTCAAACACTTTTTTGATCCTTTTTTTTTCAAACCACTTCAACCATCCCACCGTGAAATCATTCCTCCTAATCAGGACAAAAAAACAAAGTTGTTTTTTTTAACTGAAAAAATTCCCGGAAATTCTTGGAATTCCTTTATACATTTTCTCAATTAAAAATGTTCCTACTTCAACGTTTCTCGACCGATTTGAAAAATTCCAACACCAACCATTTCAACACATTCTGAACATTCAAGTCTTTTATAATTTTCCAAAAAATTCCCGCTTTTCCCGAAATTTCCAAATTTCCATGAAATTCCCATTGAAATGAATGGGACATTTTTCAAAGTTCCACAACTCCCACATTGTTTATCCGATTCAAACCGTTTCAACTTCAAACTGTTCAGCCTATTTGGGAATCGCGGGCTTTCTCTTGACAAATTCCAAAAAGTCCCAGAATTCTAGGTTTTCCAGGACATTTTTCCCATTCAAAATGAATTGGCCATTTTTCAAACTTCCACCATTCCCAAATTTTTTTAACCGATTCAAACCATTCCACCTTCAACACAATCCACTCATCTTGGACATTCAAACTATTATTTGTCCAAGTTAAAAAAAAAAATCCAGGAATTCCCAGATTTTCCTTTTTTGTTTAAACCCTTTTTTCTGGCGACGACTCCTTCCACATTTTTCAAACCACTTCAACCATTCCACCGTCAAATCATTCCTCCTAATCAGGACACAAAAACAAAGTTGTTTTTTTTAACTAAAAAAATTCCCGGAAATTCTTGGAATTCCTTAATACAATTTCTCAATTAAAAATGTTCCTACTTCAACGTTTCTCGACCGATTTGAAAAATTCCAACACCAACCATTTCAACACATTCTGAACATTCAAGTCTTTTATAATTTTCCAAAAAATTCCCGCTTTTCCCGAAATGTCCAAATTTCCATGAAATTCCCATTGAAATGAATGGGACATTTTTCAAAGTTCCACAACTCCCACATTGTTTATCCGATTCAAACCGTTTCAACTTCAAACTGTTCAGCCTATTTGGGAATCGCGGGCTTTCTCTTGACAAATTCCAAAAATTCCCAGATTTCCCAGAATTCTAGGTTTTCCAGGACATTTTTCCCATTCAAAATGAATTGGCCATTTTTCAAACTTCCACTACTCCCAAATTTTTTAACCGATTCAAACCATTCCACCTTCAACACAATCCACTCATCTTGGACATTCAAACTATTATTTGTCCAAGTTAAAAAAAAAATCCAGGAATTCCCAGATTTTAAAATTTTTTTTTAAAACCCTTTTTTCTGGCGACGACTCCTTCCACATTTTTCAAACCACTTCAACCATTCCACTGTCAAATCATTCCTCCTAATCAGGACAAAAAAACAAAGTAGTTTTTTTTCAACTGAAAAAATTCCCTGAAATTCTTGGAATTCCTTAATACAATTTCTCAATTAAAAATGTTCCTACTTCAACGTTTCTCGACCGATTTGAAAAATTCCAACACCAACCATTTCAACACATTCTGAACATTCAAGTCTTTTATAATTTTCCAAAAAATTCCCGCTTTTCCCGAAATTTCCAAATTTCCATGAAATTCCCATTGAAATGAATGGGACATTTTTCAAAGTTCCACAACTCCCACATTGTTTATCCGATTCAAACCGTTTCAACTTCAAACTGTTCAGCCTATTTGGGAATCGCGGGCTTTCTCTTGACAAATTCCAAAAATTCCCAGATTTCCCAGAATTCTAGGTTTTCCAGGACATTTTTCCCATTCAAAATGAATTGGCCATTTTTCAAACTTCCACTACTCCCAAATTTTTTAACCGATTCAAACCATTCCACCTTCAACACAATCCACTCATCTTGGACATTCAAACTATTATTTGTCCAAGTTAAAAAAAAAAATCCAGGAATTCCCAGATTTTAAATTTTTTTTTTAAAACCCTTTTTTCTGGAGACGACTCCTTCCACATTTTTCAAACCACTTCAACCATTCCACTGTCAAATCATTCCTCCTAATCAGGACAAAAAAACAAAGTAGCTTTTTTTCAACTGAAAAAATTCCCTGAAATTCTTGGAATTCCTTAATACCATTTCTCAATTAAAAATGTTACTACTTCAACATTTCTCAACCGATTTGAACAATTCCAACACCAACATTTAAGTCTTTTAACATTTTCCAAAAGATTCCTGCTTTTCCCAAAATTCCCAAATTTCCATGAAATTCCCAAATTTCCATGAAATTCCCAAATTTCCATGAAATTCCCAAATTTCCATGAAATTCCCATTGAAATGAATGGGACATTTTTTAAAGTTCCACAATTTCCACATTTTTCATCTGATTCAAACCGTTCCAACTCTAAAATATTCAGCCTGTTCAAAATTGTGTGCTCTCCTTCAACAATTTAAAACAAATCCTAGATTTCCAAGAATTCCCAGTTTTCAGGGACATTTTCCCCATTCAAAATGAATTGTCCATTTTTTTTTATATCCACAATTCAACCTATTCAAACCATTGGAACATCAACACATTCCACTCATCCAAATAACACTTTCCCAAGTTCTAAACCACATTTTGTTTTTCCTGGAAATTCAAACTCTTCAACATTTAAACCATTTCAACATTCAAACTATTCTTACATTCATACTACATTCTGTCAGCATTTCAGTTCAACTTCAGCATTGGAACATTCACACACATTTCCTTCAGGAATTGCCTCATCTAGTTGCTTTTAAATTGCTGTTATCCAATGCAGCATTCTGCATGTACAGTACCACCCAGTGGCATCGTAACAACTGTAGGAGACAACACTTAATAGCAGGCTTGATATCCTGTAAGTCTCTCCCAGGCCAATTAAAGCCACAGAGACAACATTACTACGTTTGTCTTGAAAGCAGCCCAGCTCCTAGTTTAGCCATAAACACACAGGAGCACAAGACAATTTAATTACATTCTCAGTCTGGACTGTCAGAGAAAACGAGCTACACTGACGATTTGGAGTATTTTTACACGAGGGGCATGGTTTCAGGGCTACATGCAAAAAGGGAAAAGTCCTTCCAGAATTTCGCGGGCTTCTTTTGCGATTGTCGCAGCTTAAAATGCCTGAACTTGTGATTTTATGAATTTGTTATTAATGTTTTAAGTGTTCCTTGTAAACCTAACCTGACTTTTTAGTAGAGTAGAGACTAGGGTTGTCCCGATACCAATATTTTGGTACCGGTACCGTATTTCAATACTTTTCGATACTTTTCTAAATAAAGGGGACCACAAAAAATGTAATTTTTGGCTTTAATTTAACAAAACATCTTAGGGTACATTAAACATATGTTTATTATTGCAATCGAAGAACAATTTTGTACGTAAATAAAATAATGAACATACTAGACAACTTGTCTTTTAGTAGTAAGTAAACAAACAAAGGCTCCTAATTAGTCTGCTGACGTATGCAGTAACATCCATATATCCATTTTCTACCGCTTGTCCCGAACATATTGTGTAATTTATCATTCTATTAGTTTGTCAAAATTCTAAAGGAAAAGCTGTAAAAATTGATTATTTATCTACTTGTTCATTTACTGTTAATATCTGATTATTTTCTGTTTTAACATGTTCTATCTACACTTCTGTTAAAATGTAATAATCACTTATTCTTCTGTTGTTTGATACTTTACATTAGTTTTGGATGATACCACAAATTTAGGTATCGATCCGATACCAAGTAGTTACAGGATCATACATTGGTCATATTCAAAGTCCTCAGGTGTCCAGGGACGTATTTCCTGAGTTTATAAACATAATATTAATTTTTTTTAAAGGAAAAAAGATTTTGTGAGGATAAAACATATCGATGTAATTATAGTAATATCGATTAGATACGCTATTGTACTTGGTATCATTTCAGTGGATGTCAGGTGTAGATCCACCCATGGCATTTGTTTACATTCAGGAACGCTAGCTTTTGTTAGCGGTGACGCCGGTGAGCTATTGTATACTCCAACGGTGTGTAGTGAAGCATGTTTAGCTATTCCTCGTCCTGCAGGGATGATACTTGTAAGAAACTCACTTTATTTGTCGCCATGGAGGCGAGGATTAGTGATTTAGAAGTAGCTAAAACACTGCCGACTGAGGATGGATGTTAGCTGCTAGCTAGCTAGCCATGTCTTAAAGCACCTCTTCCTGAGGGTGTTTCAGTGTTATAACTTCACCTTTATCTTTAGTTTTTTGGGCCAAAATGCGTCCTTTTTCCCTTTTCTGTCTACACACTGTGTCTGCTTGTAAATACTCCGTGATTATGCGCTGCCGAACATGCTCCTCAGCTCGTAAAACCAGCAATGTCATGATATGACGGCGCGCCCGCAAACATTTTTTTTTTTGAATTGGGCACCCATTCACTTTCTACCGCTTGTCCCTTTCGGGGTTGCGGGGGATGCTGGAGCCTATCTCAGCTGCATTCGGGCGGTAGGCGGGGTACACCCTGGACAAGTCGCCACCTCATCGCAGGGCCAAGACAGATAGACAGAACCGGTACTTTTCAAACAGAGTATAGTACCGTTTTTGATTCATTAGTACCGCGATACTATACTAGTACCGGTATACCGTACAACCCTAATTGCTTGTAAACTTAACCTGAGTTTTTAAATTAATTAGTCTTAAAAGTAGAGACTAGATGGCATTAAAAGCACATTTTAAGTTTATTGTTAATTTACTGTACTATTTCTAACTACTTTAATTACAACTAATAATAGCAATCATTCTAATTTCAAGAAGAAACACCGCCAAAAGCTGCCATTTTGTTCACTGTCTGCACTGTTGTCCTGACGTTGCAGACATTCTCTGTGTATGTTTTATGCTTGAAAAGTGTTTGATTGAGACTTTTAATAGTAGGTTGCACAGTGAAGTACATATTCCGTACAATTGACCACTAAATGGTAACACCCGAGTAAGTTTTTCAACTTGTTTGAGTCGGGGTCCACTTAAATTGATTCATGATACAGATATATACTATCAGATATACTATCATCATAATAAAGTCATCACACAAGATCATCACATTGAATTATTTACATTATTTACAATCCGGGGTGTGGAGGGGGGGTGGGGGGGGGGGGGGTTTGGTTGTTATCATCAGTCATCAACAATTGAGAACAGAGAAATGGATATTGAAACAGTGTAGGTCTGACTTGGTAGGATATGGACAGCAAGTAGTGGGGAGAGAGAGAGAGAGAGAGAGAGAGAGAGAGAGAGAGAGAGAGAGAGAGAGATCAGAAGGCATAAGAATAAGTATCTGCATTTGATTGTTTACATTTGATTATTAACAATCCGGGGAGGGTGTTAGTTTAGGGTTGTAGCTGCCTGCAGGTGAACTTTTATTGCGGTTTTGAAGGAGGATAGAGATGCACTTTCTTTTATACCTGTTGGGAGCGCATTCCACATTGATGTGGCATAGAAAGAGAATGAGTTGAGACCTTTGTTAGTTCGGAATCTGGGTTTAACGTGGTTAGTGGAGCTCCCCCTGGTGTTGTGGTTATGGCGGTCATTTACGTTAAGGAAGTAGTTTGACATGTACTTCGGTATCAGGGAGGTGTAGCGGATTTTATAGACTAGGCTCAGTGCAAGTTGTTTTACTGTGTCCTCCACCCTGAGCCAGCCCACTTTGGAGAAGTGGGTAGGAGTGAGGTGTGATCTGGGGTGGAGGTCTAGAAGTAATCTGACTAGCTTGTTCTGGGATGTTTGGAGTTTAGATTTGAGGGTTTTGGAGGTGCTAGGGTACCAGGAGGTGCATGCGTAATCGAAAAAGGGTTGAACGAGAGTTCCCGCCAGAATCCTCATGGTGCTTTTGTTGACCAGAGAGGAGATTCTATAGAGAAATCTCGTTCGTTGGTTGACCTTTTTGATTACCTTGGTTGCCATTTTATCACAGGAAAGATTAGCCTCTAGAATGGAACCTAGGTAGGTGACCTCATCTTTCCTGGTGATAACAATGTTTGTCTATTTTAAACATTCATTTTGGTTCCAACACATTTACCCCCGCACGTTAAGAGCATTTGTGAACTGTTGAGAGCGATCTGTATCGATAATTGTTGTTGTTGATGGGAGAAGATAATAAAGGTTTAATGATTATACAAATGAATGTAAAGTAGGAAGTAAATGTTTGTAAACTACATTACCCAGAAGACCTAGCGCCGTAGACAGAAACAGGAAGTAGCTCTAAACTATGCGGGAGGACGACAATTGTGCCATTTGAGCAATAAAAACAATTAGATTGGAAGAAATGAACAGTTATTGGACAAATGTCTGGTGAACTAGCAGGCTTTGGACCAAGTTGCAAGGCGGAACATAAATCCCGGGAATTGGTTGGATTTGCATGAATTGTCGTGATCGCGAAATCCTGTAGGGACTGAATGAGTCAGGTGATGGAAGGGGGAAATTGTGGTTGGATAAAGGTTTTGGGGAGAGGTGTGTTTTATGATTGGATGGACTTACAGGTACAAGTCTCCAGTACCATTTGCTGGTAGACTTGGTGGTGGAAGATGATTGGACAACAGGAGAGGAGAGAGGGGCATTAGGACCAAGAACAAGCTCTGTTACATACACAGTATTTCATTTTGTATTGGACCTCACATTGAAAAATGCAGAATTTTATACTAGCTAAATAAGAAAATGTCTGTACTTTTGACTCTATGTACAAGTATTCATTGGTTTAAGCTAACTCTGGATGAACAAGGATGAACATTTCTGAAAACATGCACCCCTCCTGTGTTGTTTGTGCTATTACTTTTCTGGAAAATACACCAATTATTAAACCTCATGAATGGAAGCGACTTGAAATTTCTCAAGCAGCTCAAACACCCACTGTAATTTGAGGGTGCCATGAAATGGTACACCCTTCTTAGGGGACTGACAAGCACATGTGTGTAAAATTTGAGTAAGATTGGTTAAAAAAAAACATGGCCGCCATCAAGTAAAATGTATTTGCATGGGCACATTGTATTTATGTAACTAAAATTCTGGGGAAAAAGCAATTTAATTTAATTCACGTGTCAATCTCAAGGCCCAGGGGACAGATCTGGCCCGCCAGATCATTTTATATGGCCCGCAAACACCTAGAAAGAAAATTCTTTAGTAAAATACTTTCTTACTAACTGTATTGTTTTTTTCCATTTTGGTAGAAAAAATATATGTACTTCACGAAATTGCATACCTTTTAAACATTAATATTATCCAAAATCATACTTTCCAAACATTTTAAAATACTTAAATATCTGCTGGACTTATGATTTCAAAGCATGTTACCAATCAAATTGTACAATGTAAAAATTAGAGTATAGGTCTTACAGTATAGCTTTACAGCATTTTACTGTAAATTGAACATATTTTTTTATCGTCAAATTCTGTCGATAGAGCTGCCAGTTTTTGCATCTACGGTTGTTGTTTTTACGGTGTATTACTGTAAATGTAAAAACGATATCACATTTTTTACGGTAAAAAAAACTGGCAGCTCAGTTGTCAGAATGAAAAAAAACAGTAGTACCGTTTTTCCATTTACAGTAATATGTTCTAAAAAACACTATATATTTTACAGTAAAATTCTGGTGACTGAGTTGCCCGTTTTTTTACTGTAAAATCTACAGATTTTTTTTAGTGTATGTAAAAAAAATAAAAAATTACAAATAAATAAATAAATTTTTTATAATTAAAAATCTAAATACATATATATATATATATATATATATATATATATATATATATATATATATATATATAATAATCAGATGCTTAGACAAATTCATATATTATCACTGTTAGAAGTGGCCCTCTGCTGGCAGCCATAGCTGCGACGTGGCCCTCAATGAAAACAAGTTTGACACCCCTGATTTAATTGGTACTGATTATACTGTTAATGCGGTGAATGTATAATGACATCTCTTAAAGACACAGTACTTGTTTAGTATTTAAGATATGAACAAATAACGTGAAATACCACAAAAGCGTTCCTTCCTTTTCCTCAAACATCGTCACAATTTAATTTTTGCAATTACGCAAAAAACATTTTAACTTAAGTGTGTGTGTCAAATTCTTCATGCCAACATAGGTAATAAACATTCTCACACCATCCCCACGCACATACGTGCGTAGCAATTAGTCACAAGACCTACATTAATAATTATTCACACCATCCCAGAATAGACAGCGCCTTGTGCTCTTGCATCAAAGTGTGTGTGTGTGTGCGTGTGCGTGTGTGTGTGCGTGTGCGTGTGTGTGTGTGCGTGTGTGTGTGTGTGTGTGTGTGTGTGCGCGTGTGAGAAATTGTCTCTTCCATTCAATGAATAGACGTCTGTTTGAGCTCCCAGCACAGAAAGAAACTCCAAAAGACCCCTCAGTGTAATGTGCTTTGACAAGAAACTAAATGAACCAGATAAATAACATGTGGTATTGGCCTATCAATAAAAATAAAAAAAGTCTTTATCCATATTTAGTTCATCTTGCCTGTGTCTTGTGCAGAAATCAAGGCCAACTTATATGAGTTTGATAAGAAAGATCACCAGCTATGAAGCGTTCCCTCAAATCCAAATGTTCTTTCATTTTCACTTTCTGTATGTGTTCTAACCTGGTGTCCCAGTACTTTTGTCCATTTCGTGCCACGTTATGACACTCCTTCAGCGGATGAAAAGCTCTTTCTGAGCAACTTGTGTAACGCTGCGGGCCTTTAAAAGCGGTTAATTTGTTCCGTAACAGGGAACACCAGACCACATGACTCAGCTCTTACAAAAGTGAGTCCACCCATCACATATCAACACCTATTTTATTACTCTTGGTAATGCGATAGAAATGTACCTTATTTTTCGGACTATAAGGCGCACTTAAAATCCTTTCATTTTCTCAAAACTCGACAGTGCGCCTTATAACCCGCGGCGCCTAATGTACTGAATAAATTTGGTTGTGCTTACCGACCTCGAAGCTACTGTATTTTATTTGGTACATGGGGAAATGATAAGCGTGACCAGTAGTTGGCAGTCACACACAAGAGATACGTGTAGACTGCAATATGACTCAAGTAAACAACACCAACATTTTATATGTTCCATTGAAAATATAGAACATTACACACGGCGCTCAAAAATCTATCAAAATGTTTTTAGTACGACTTTGTTAAGCACCGCTTGATGGATTGTACTGCGCTTCAACATACAAGTATTATTATGGTGTGTGTATATTGTCATTATCCGTGGTCCGGATCATGTTTTTGTGTTTTCTGTTAGTTCTGGACTCCTTTTGTTATTGCTTGTGCACCTGTGAGTTTGTTTCGTCACCATGGTTACTTATTATTTTCTTATTATTTTCACCTGCCGCTTGTGTTCCCGACGCGCACCTGTTTGCCATCACTGACACTATTTAAGCCTGCCTTTCTGTTCACTCGTCCTGTCCTCCTTGTTTGCGGTAAGCAACAGTCACGTTTTTGTATTTCATGTTCCAGACTCCTGTGTTAGATGTGTTAGCCTTAGCTTCCCGTGCGTTTGGCACGCTTTTCTTATGTTTGTTTTCTGTCTTGCTGTATACTGTATGATTTATAATTAATAAATCATCTCCTACCTTTACGTTTTCGTCCGGAGTTGTCCGTGTTGCATTGGAGGAACGATCCCGCATAAATATGCGACCCCCACGTGACATATATAAGGTAAGACATATTATCTGGCGTTTTGTTTTGCAATATTATGCAAAAGCAATTTTTCTTACCTTATGGTACCTGCTGATCTGTATTTGGGATCTGCATAAGTCCTGAAAATTTGTGTGAGTCTGCCTTTGTAGTCCGTGGCGACGCCATAGTCAATAAGCTTCTTCTTTTTCTCTATCTTCTTGTTATGGGACATTCATGCTCCGCTGTTGCCATTTCTAATATAAGGTAAAGTTCTTACTTATATCTGTCAGAAAACTCGCTTTGAAATCGCTAAAACATACCGGTGTAGTGAGTTTACATTATTCACCCAAGGAACTTTAGTTATTAGAGAGTTTCGGTCGGACGGTTTTTCACGGGACACATTTCTGGCCTTGTTGTTATTGCACTATTGAGCCATGGATGAGGAGATGCTGCTCCGTTCTTCATTGAAGTAAAGTCTGAAAGTCATTAAAACAGTTAACTCCATCTTTTGACACTTCTTCCACACCCGTCCTTGCACGCTACACCGCTACAACAAAGATGACGGTGAGAAGACGCTGTCGAAGGTGAGCCACGTAAATAAGACCGCCCACAAAACGACGCATCCTGAAGCGAATGTCAGAAAGCGACTTGAAGATGATCAGTAAAACATCATCTATGCAACATTATGACCAAAGAACCACCATTACATGTTATTTAGACCACAAGGAAGTCTTTTACATTTAGAAAAAAGTAATAATGATATGAGCCCTTTAATGTGCCTTATAATCCGGTGCGCCTTTTGTATAAAAATAGACCTGACTAGACACGCTCATCGGCAGTGCGCCTTATAATCCGGTGCGGCCTATGGTCTGGAAAATACGGTAACTAGAAGGGGCTCAAACGCTTCTTCAAAAAGTCACGGCACATGTTTATCTTTCTCTCAATGAACCGCAGTTCCGCCGTGCTTGATTGTTCGTGAGACAATTATTCTGCAGCTCATTTGTGTTGTCTGCTATTTTGACAATCATGGCTGTGGGTTGAGTCATTTTCAGTCCTTAAAGAGGACACACTGTCATAACAATGTTTGATTTACTCACATATGTGAGTTACTACAGGTGACATCAGTAATAAACACAATTGAGTACAATGAGTGAGTGTGAGTATGCTTGACTGTGCGGACGAGGTGGTTTGTCTCTCCACGTGCTTGTTGTGTCATATGCTTCTTACATAACCACCAAGCTTTTGCCCCAGCTGACTGAGCATCCATTTGCCGGGCTACCACGTCTTTCTGCCTTTTCCACTCTCCATCTGCTCTTTCTATCTCTTCTTCTATGTTCTCACCCACTTGCCAACGTTTGTCCGCAGCTGGGACGTGACTGTGCAGCTCATCTGTCTGATTTATATGGAAGCCCCGTGTGAACTACAGCACAGCTTGTGTGGACTGTTGACGCAGACAAATTATAGTTAACGTTGAAGCTGGGAGACAAAATTAAAGCAAAACTGCAACAAAAACACTTCATGGGAATATTGTCACACTAACTACACTAAGTATCAAAGACAAAAATGTTATTGAAATAAAGTGTCCCGTGGAACGATGTAGCAACTAGCTTAGCCTAGCTTAGTTGTGAAAGTAAAGGGAATCAGATAGCTCAAAAAACACACACACACACACACACACACACATATACATACATATATATATATTTATATATATATATATATACATATATATATATATATATATATATGTGTGTGTGTGTGTGTGTGTGTGTGTATACAGTACAGGCCAGAAGTTTAGGCACACCTTCTCATTCAATCTTTATTTTCATGACTATTGTAGATTGTCACTGAAGGCATCAAAACTATGAATGAACACATGTACTTAACAAAAAAAGTTTCTTCAAAATAGCCACCCTTTGCTCTGATTACTGCTTTGCACACTCTTGGCATTCTCTCGATGTGCTTCAAGAGGTAGTCACCTGAAATGGTTTCCACTTCACAGATGTGCTTGAAGCTCATCGAGGGAATGCCAAGAGTGTGCAAAGCAGTAATCAGAGCAAAGGGTGGCTATTTTGAAGAAACGAGAATACAAAACATGTTTTCAGTTATTTCACCTTTTTTTGTTAAGTACATAACTCCAAATGTGTTCATTCATAGTTTTGATGTGACAATCTACAATGTAAATAGTCATGAAAATATAAAGAAAATGCATTGAATGAGAAGGTGTGTTCAAACGTTTGGCCTGTACTGTATATATATATATATATATATATATATATATATATATATATATATATATATATATATATATATATATATATATATATATATATATATATATATATATATATATATATATATATATATATATATATATATATATATACATATATATACACCATATATACATATATATTTATATATATACATATATATGTATGCATATATATATATATAAATATATATAAATATATATACACCATATATACATATATATTTATATATATACATATATATGTATGCATATATAAATATATATATACATATATATACACCGTATATACATACATATTTATATACATATATATAGACATGGGCAGCACGGTGGAAGAGGGGTTAGTGCGTCTGCCTCACAATACGAAGGTCCTGAGTAGTCTTGGGTTCAATCCCGGGCTCGGGATCTTTCTGTGTGGAGTTTGCATGTTCTCCCCGTGACTGCGTGGGTTCCCTCCGGGTACTCCGGCTTCCTCCCACCTCCAAAGACATGCACCTGGGGATAGGTTGATTGGCAACACTAAATTGGCCCTAGTGTGTGAATGTGAGTGTGAATGTTGTCTGTCTATCTGTGTTGGCCCTGTGATGAGGTGGCGACTTGTCCAGGGTGTACCCCGCCTTCTGCCCGATTGTAGCTGAGATAGGCTTCAGCACCCCCCGCGACCCCAAAGGGAATAAGCGGTAGAAAATGGATGGATGGATATATAGACATATATATTTATATACAAATATATACATATATATCTGCGATGAGGTGGCGACTTGTCCAGGGTGTATCCCGCCTTCCGCCCGATTGTAGCTGAGATAGGCTCCAGCGCCCCCCGCGGCCCCAAAGGGAATAAGCGGTAGAAAATGGTTGGATGGATATATACATATATACATATACATACATATATATATATACGTAGTTTAGAAAACATTGTAATTAACAGTCCCAGTAGCTGCACTTGATGTATAATAAGTGGTCAGCATCTGGCACCTTTATCTACCTCTGCATGACATCTGCTGTTGTTGTAAAACTCAAAAGGAAGTATCTGACACATATACAATATTGTACAGTTATATATAATAATGTATTACTTTATGTTTTTTTGTGTTCTTACCTTGGACATTGTGTTTGAGTCTTGGTGAGAAACTTCTCTAAGTTTCTGCTCTTCAACAAGAATGTCCCTCAGGTGTTCGTTTACCTGAGGAGTGACAGAGATAGCACAGCAAGGGTCATGTTTCACACGAGGGGATGGTAAGTTAGTGTCAAGAAAGAAAGAAGGGAACATCTTTTCCACACAAAAATGTTATAAAACCACGGTATTTGACTTGAATGAACAGTGTACATTTACTGCACAAAGATTAATTAAACTAAAGCATGTCGTGCAAGTTCTCATAAACAGAAACAATCCACCATGTGTTTTAATGTCTTCAAATAGGTCCTGTTTATGTTTTTTCTGCCTTTGGCAAACAAAAAGTGAGGAGGAAGCACATGAGCGTCTACAGCGATCTATGAAAGCTACTGCTGAAATCACACTTCATGTCTGAGGGTAAACTCAGAAAGATGATTACTACCCACTTGGCGCTTAAAGAAGTGAAATATCTGAGCCTGGGGAAGCGCAGTGAAGCAGAAAATTATTAAACGCTCCTTAATCTCTCTGACATGATAAAGTTTGAGCTCATGCAAACATATTAGACCTAATGGGCCTCTCTAATGACCCATACCAGTTTGCTTATCGCCCTAGCCGCTCCACCAAGGACGCCATCTCCTCTGCACTCCACCTGAGCTTAGAACATCTGGAAGGAAAGGACACACACGTGCAGATGTTGTTTCTGGACTTCAGCTCGGCGCTCAACACCATCATCCCGCAGTACTTGGTGAGCAAACTGGCCCCCCTTGGACTCAGTACCCCCCTATGCAACTGGCTGCTTAACTTCCTCACAGACAGACCCCAGTCTGTGAGAATGGGCGACAACACCTCCAGTGCCATCTCCCTGAGCACCGGCTCCCCCCAGGGCTGCGTCCTGAGTCCGCTGCTGTTCACATTGATGACACATGACTGCTGCGCCAGGTCCACTACTAACCACATCGTGAAGTATGCGGACGACACAACAGTAATGGGCCTCATTCGTGACAACAACGACATGGACTACAGGGAGGAGGTGAAACATCTGGTTGACTGGTGCAGAACCAACAACCTGGTCCTGAACGTCGACAAGACCAAGGAGATCATCGTCGACTTCAGGAGGCACCAGTCCAGCCACACTCCACTCTTCATTAACGGTACAGCAGTGGAGATAGTAAGCAGCACCAAGTTCCTGGGGGTGCAAATAACTGACAATATGACCTGGTCCCTACACACCGAAGCTCTTGTAAAAAGAGCTCAGCAGCGCATGCACTTTTTGCGTAGGATGAAAGGAGCACACCTTCCTCCCCCCATTCTCGCCACATTCTACAGAGGCACTATAGAGAGCCTACTGACCAACTGCATCTCTGTCTGGACTGGAGCCTGCAGTGCCTCAGACAGGAAGTCTCTGCAGATAGTGGTTAGGACGGCGGAAAAGATCGTCAGGACTCCTCTTTCCCCTATCCAGGAAATCGCAAAAATCCGCTGCCTGACCAGGGCTCAGAAAATCTGTAGAGACTCCTCCTACCCCCACCAAGGACTGTTTTCACTGCTGGACTCTAGAAAGAGGTTTCGCAGCCTCCGTAGCAGAACCTCCAGGTCCTGTAACAGCTTCTTCCCTCAGGCCATTAGACTCTTGAACTCCCTTAATTTCCCCCCAAAAAACGGATTAAATCGCTGGAATATAAAGACAATATAACATACATCCATAAACATGGATGCATATGAAAAAGTGCAATATATTTATCTGTACAGTAATCTATTTATTTATATCTGCACATTATTGCTCTTTTATCCTGCACTACAACGAGCTAATGCAATGACATTTCGTTCTTATCTGTACTGTAAAGTTCAAATTTGAATGACAATAAAAGGAAGTCTAAGTCTAAGTCTAAGTTCAATGCTGACAACATTGACACTTATTTCAGAGTTCTGGCCCTAAAAACGGTGTCGACAGGTAAAACTCTCCCGAAACAGACCCAGTAGTGATTTTAAACTTGTTTTCCAAAGAGTTTCTGCACATTTTGGAACGCCCACTTTTAGCTCCAAATGTGGGCGGGCCGGCATCGGTCAGCTGACGTCACCTACAGAAGACCAAGGGAAATTTCATATTGCCAAGTTTGCGTTTTAGTCGCATATTCATCCCTCATCACAATATGTTGGCGCAGAATTGGAAGGAGCTAGCATATGCCTGCTGGATGCATTTGTTCCAGGTTGAAGCAACACAACTAAAGAAAGAGTCAGCCTTCATACATTTCCAAATGATGGGAAAGTGAGGAAAGTATGGACCTTTCTAGTCAAATCGACTCAGGAGTGTAATTTGCAGCAATCATTTGAATGATTCTGACATCCAAGAACAAGGGTTTTGGTCGGAGTTTGGATGGAAAAAAATCAAAAGACTTAAGCCAAATGCAATTCTGAAAATTAGGAGCACCCTCAAAGTGGAGAAAAACTGAGTCAGAACCTGCAGAAAAACAGAGAATGAAGTGCAGACACGGTGACCAAAAACAAGAGAAAGAGAAGGTAAGCCACCAGTATTCCATTTTGAGTCTTCTACTGATGTTTTCCTCAAGATGCTTAAAGCACAAGCTATGGTGTCGATGGACGAGGAGATGTCAGAGCAGGGAAGTTCGGAAATGGTGATTCTTTAATATATTTCTTTTTTGCTCATATTGTTAACATAATTAGTTTTGAAGTAATCATAGACCAAGGCAACAAAAACATGCAATTAAGTGATCAAAATATTAGTTTTATATGTCTTTATCCACACTGTCTATGTAGGGAAATGGGCTTCACTTCTGCAGATGAGGTCACACATATCAAGTCTGGCAATAGAAATGGGGTAAGGTTGTCTCTTGGTACCGGTACCAAAATGTATTTCGATACTTTTCGATACTTTTCTAAATAAAGGGGACCACAAAAAATTGCATTATTGGCTTTATTTTAACACATTTTTTTAGGGTACATTAAACATATGTTTATTATTGCAATCGAAGAACAATTTTGTCCTGAAATAGTGAACATACTAGATCACTTGTCTTTTAGTAGTAAGTAAACAAACAAGCTCCTAATTAGTCTGCTGATGAATGCAGTAACATATTGTGTCATTTATCTTTCTATTATTTTGTCTACATTATAAAGGACAAGCTGTAAAAAATATTATTAATCTACTTGTTCATTTACTGTTAATATCTGGTTGTTTTCTGTTTTAACATGTTCTATCTACACTTCTGTTAAAATGTAATAATCACTTATTCTTCTGTTGTTTGATACTTTACATTGGTTTTGGATGATACCACAAATGTAGGTATCGATCCTATACCAAGTAGTTAGAGGATCATACATTGGTCATAATTTAAGTTCTCATGTGTCCAGGGACGTATTTCCTGAGTTTATGAGTATTAATAAGAATTTCTAAAAGAAAGAAAAACATTTTTGTGACAATAAAAAGTATTGATGTAATCATAGTGGTATCGACTAGATACGCTCTTGTACTTGGTATCATTACGGTGGATGTCAGGTGTAGATCCACCAGTGGCGTTTGTTTACATTGTGACGCCGGTGAGCTATTGTATCCTCCTACGGTGTGTAGTGAAGCATGTTATAGATAAAAGTTAAAGTACCACTGATATTCACACACACACTAGGTGTGGTGAAATTACTCTCTGCATTTGACCCATCCCCTTGTTCCACCCCCTGGGAGGTGAGGGGAGCAGTGAGCAGCAACGGTGGCCGTGCTCGGGAATCATTTTGGTGATTTAACCCCCAATTCCAACCCTTGATGCTGAGTGCCAAGCAGGGAGGCCAT
Source organism: Nerophis lumbriciformis (assembly GCF_033978685.3). NCBI lineage: Eukaryota > Metazoa > Chordata > Actinopteri > Syngnathiformes > Syngnathidae > Nerophis > Nerophis lumbriciformis. The sequence goes on from NC_084566.2 coordinate 1,958,161, forward strand.
GGGTTCCATTTTTATAGTCTTTGGTATGACTCGGCCGGGGTTTCAACTCACGACCTACCGATCTCAGGACGGACACTCTAGCCACAAGGCCACTGAGCAGGTTTAGCTATTTGTTTAGCTATTCTTCGTCCTGCAGGGATGATACTTGTAAGAAACGTACTTTATTTGTCACCTGAGGGCGTTTCAGTGTTATAACTTCACTTTTATCGTCAGTTTTTAGGCCAAAATGCGTCCATTCTTCCTGTTCTGTCTACACACTGTGTCTGCTTGTAAGTACTTTGTGATTGTGCGCTGCCGAACATGCTCCTCTGCACGTAAAACCAGCAATGTCACGACATCACGTCATGCCCGGGAACTGGTACTTTTCAAACAGAGTATATAGTACCGCGATACTAACGGTATACCTTACAACCCTAAAGTGGGGCGTTCCAAGTACGGTTAGTTATCTACCGATTGCTCAAAAATTAATTGATATTATGAGGAATGACTGCCAAAATGACATTAAGAGAACTTGTTGGTGAAATTTCTGTCATCTGGACGCTATGGGTCCTTTAAAATCAGGACTTAAAGGATTTGATAGCTGATCTTATTGACCAAAAGATGACGGCGACAGTATGGACGCGTACCTTGTTTATCCAGGTGGTGATGGCATCCTCGGTGTCATAAGGCAGCTCCTGGAAGTGAGCGTCATCGTGTGATGGCTCGGTAAAGCAATGTCTGTTGATGCAGGACATCACCCTCTCCACACTCATCATCTCCACCACGTACGCCATCATCAGCGTGTCTATCAGCGCCATATGGGAACTCTGTGGAAACACAAATGTGTCAGAACAAAATAAAGACAATAATACCAGCTTGATCTGAAAATAAGACAACTCTGAATATAGGACTCATTTATTTACCGAGATGGCAAAGAGGGTGGAGTATTTTTTGGAAGCAGTGGATAAATGGAGAAAGGCAGTTAAACCCTCATTATATAAAACTTTTTTTTTTTTTTACTTTATTAAGGTTTTGGAGTACATGAGAACATGGAAATGAAAACATATTGCAGCACTTTTAAGTAGAGTCATACCTGTAAATATTGTTATTAATTCAGGTCATTATCTTTTCATGGTGAATCACACTGTAAAAACTCCTTCAGAGGCATAGTTCAATAAACGCAATTTTGCAAACTGGTTTTTGTATTGCGAATTAAGTTGATTTTTTTTGTGACTATTTAAGGTTCATGTAGCCAAAATATGTTTGGTTTTCTTTGTAGGTATGTTTTGTTCTTTTAAACATTCATTTTACAACAGATAATTGCTTTTCTTGAATCTCTGCATAAATGGATTTTATCAAACTCAATTTTATCGTTTGTGTCGTCATCGACTCGTCAAGTCAAAGAAGACAAAAGCATTTAAGTCCCATCTTAAAACTCATTTGTATACTCTGGCCTTTAAATAGACCCCTTTTTGGACCACGTGGTCCCTTTCAAGATTTCTTGTTGTTTACATTAGTTTGAGTTTTTTCTTGCCCTGATGTGGGATCTGAGCCGAGGATGTCGTTGTGGCTTGTGCAGCCCTTTGAGACATTTGTGATTATAATTAAAGTTGGATTGATTGATTGACTAAAAGGAAACACACACGGTGCCATGTTTGAACACACAAACTTCGGCGGGGCAATCCCTGTAGCAAGGAAACCCGTCTAATAAAGGTTTGTCCTCTTTAATGTTAAATTCACACTGTCTATGTTGTGTTACTGTGTTATCTAGTAAAGTACTACATTTATATTGGGGCTTGTTGGTTGGTAGGCTAACGTAGCATATAGCTAGTTAGCCATTAGATTTCCGATAAAAGCAAACAGCGCGTCGTTTTATACTTTTCTTTTGTTTTGGGCATGTCACGGAGCGGGCTCGAACCCGCTTTTCTCCGGCAGCTGGGTCTGCCAGCACCTCCGCTGGCAGCTCGCCCAGACACGCCCCTGCTCGCAATGGGCGCATCACGCCCACGCAGCAACAAGGCTGCAGGCAATTGATAATCAGCGCACCTGGCAGTAATGCATAAAGACCAGCTGACCCATGGAACCTTTGCCAGAATGTAGCCTATCTTCACAGTAAGCATCACGTCTGGCATCCCTCTCTCGTACCTTGCTCTCCTTCTCTGTGCTCCTTCCTTGTGTCCCTAGTTAATGTCCCTTGTGTATTCCGCAGTGTCATTCCTCTTCCCTGTGATCAAGCTGGGTGCCTCGACTCCACTCTGGACTTTGGACTACCTTTCCCGATCCTCGACCCCTGCTCGGACACGGACATCGTTGCTTCTCTCCTGCCCTCGACCGCTTGCCTTCCCACGGACTACCTCTTTGCCTCGCCCCTCTGGACTGACGAAGGGATTCATCCAACACACACTTACAACAACCCTGGTAACATTTACATTGTTAATTCTACACATCGTCTTCACTCATTCACTTGAAGTAGCATACACACCCTACACACTCATCAAAGGTTTCAATAAATTTGGTAATCCGCAGTTCTGCCGTGGTGTCGTCTCCTTCCCTCTGTCGTACATAACTCATAATACCCATCAAACTATCTTCATTTTAATTTTTAGCTCGGCAGAAAATTCTACTTAATTGAGTTTCATCTTTAACTTATTACAAATTAACAAATAAAAAAATAAAAACATAAGTTAGACTTAGACTTCCTTTTTATTATCATTCAAATTTGAACTTTACAGCACAGATAAGAACGGAATTTCGTTACATAAGCTCATGGTAGTGCAGGATAAAAAAGCAATAAGGAGCATATATAAATAAATAAATATATATAAATAATATATATAATATATATATAAAATAAATAAATATATATAAATATATATAAATAAATAAATAGATTACTGTACAGATAAATATATTGCACTTTTTCACTTGCGTTCACATTTATGGATGTATGTCATATTGTCTTTTTTATTCCAGCGAGTTAATCCATTTTGGGGGGAGTTGAGAGGATAATTAAAACTTCTGAAAATTGACACTTTTTTTAAGCTGCATCAAAGTAACATGTTTTTAACTTATATTATTTAGGTGTGGTGTACTTAATGATCTGTCTTCTTTCATTTTTGTCCAACCTAGTGTTTGGACATTTTTTATTTTATTTTAAATTTTAATTAATTTTGTTGCATCTCAACTTATCACCAACTTAACTACGGTATAACAAGTTTTACCAACCTATAAAATACATTTAATTAAGTCTGGTGTAATATTTTGCTTCCTTTGTTCATGTTTATAAAACCTAATTTTGTTGTGTTTTCAAGTTATCACCAACTTAATTACACAAAGTTTTATCAAATTAAAAAACAAAAAGTTACGAAAACTTGTAAAAAGTGATTGAAAAGTGTTTAAAGCATCAAAGTAACATTGGAAATGAATTTTCAAGCAGGTTATAAATGCATACTGTACTGTATATGCTCTTCTCTTGGCTTTATATGTGGTTACTCAACCTGAAGAAGCAAACTTCTGCATGTGTTTCTTGTTAGCTTGTGTGCTACTCTGCTTCAATCAATCCCACTCTGGCTTTTTTGTGGAATATGCCCACCCCTCCACTCCCTCTTCCCTTATGACATTCAAAACCCCTTTCAAATGATCTCATTTGAAGCCATCAACTCAATGCGAGTGTTTCTACCAGCCATCAGCATCTACTTTACACAAAGCTTGACATTCTGCTGGCCTTTCTAATCTTCCGCCAGGCCAGGCCAGGACAGGCAGGGCCATTAGACGTCCACTTCCCCTTCCTGTCATACTGCAGGTCCACTCGAAAACACTGAACAAACATGTCAAGTCAGCTGCTCCATGACCAGCGAGACCTGGTCCTGCCAGCGCCAGTTCTGTTGGCGACCAGAGTTGTGTTCTCCCACAAAAAAAGCAATGACTCTGCTGCAAGTGCTCGTCCGCCAACTTAAACAGACACAGAATAAAAAAGGTCTATTGGGAGCAAACTCCTCCTCAAGAAGAAAAATAAGTGTGACAGACGACACCAACATCTGATGTCGGCAGATCGTTTATAAGAAGAAAAGCAAATATAAATGATCTGAAAGAAACATTTTGATGCTGACCAAGAAATCTGCAGCAGAAATATATTTTTTAATCCATATAACATAGGGCAGGGGTGTCAAACGCAAATACAGAGTGGGCCAAAATTTTAAACTGAACAAAGGTTGAACAAATTAACCTTTTTAATAGGGACCCAAACAAGTTTTGCGTTAAATATTGAACAAGCAAGGCTTATATAACTTTATAGTGACATGCAAAATCGAGTTTCAAATAATAATAATAATAATAGTTAAAGAATATCAATGGCATATCAAATACAATTTAAATACAAATTGAATGCCTCTTTTCTATTTGCAGCCTTCTGAGGTAAATATCAACATTAACTTTTTACACAGGCTAATAATTTTGAAAATAAAATAATGAATAAACCAACCATTCAGGACTTTAAACTGCTCAGTTTGCAACACACTGTCATGTCTGTATTATCATGTTTTGTTTTAAGTCATGTTTTGTTTAGTTTCTGTCTTTTCACTCCCTTGTCTGGTCACCATAGCAACCATTAGTTTTCACCTGTCACGTCACGCACCTGTTTCACGTCTTGAGTCACGCACCTGTTTTCGTTAATCATGTCTGTAGTATTTAAGTTCAGTGTTTTTCAGTTTGTTTCTCTGACGACCTCGCACCCCATACCACAACACATTTATGCTCTGTTCATGCCTCTAACTCTTTTTTTTCATGCCGGTTCCATGCCAAGTAAGTTTTTGTTTGTCAAGCCACAGTTAATGTTTTTGTTTAATTGTTCATAGTTTATTCTCCGCCACTGTGCGCGCTTTTTGTTTGATCCTTTTTTTTTGTATTTATAGTTAATAAATAAATCATGTACCTCCATTCCCGTCTCGCCCGTGCCAACTTTCCGCTGCATCCCGGAAAAGCAAACAACCAAGATCAAGTCCTGACACACACTGATCTAATCTGATGTGCCCAAGCCTGTCATCTTTTCTTGGATGCTAGTTCATTAATGTCGGAGCTCAGGCTTTGAGCTGAGGCATCCCTCATTATCGAACGAAGGTGTTCATCAGTCATTATATCTCGTATTGCACAGTCTTGAGGGCGTGCCTTACAGGCACTGCTTTTAACGTCCTCTATGAGCTGACGTCACGTCTGCTTTTCATCCCTTCTAACAACGTGCCCGCCAGTCACAAGATATGAGCGGCTTCTGTACGCACACACGCGTAAATGCAAAGCATACTTCATCACCAGCGATACAGTTTACACTGAGAGTGGCCGTATAAGCAACCTTAACATTGTTAGAAATATACGCCACACTGTGAATCCACACCAAACAAGAATGACAAACACATTTCGGGAGAACATCCGCACAGTCACACAACATAAACACAACAGAACAAATACCCAGAATCCTTTGCAGCACTAAGTCTTCCGGGACGCTACAATATACACCCCCGCTACCTCCAAACCCCCCCACCCCCACACACCTTGTAGCGTCCCGGAAGAGTTAGTGCTGCAAAGGTTTCTGGGTGTTTGTTCTGTTGTGTTTATGTTGTGTTACTGTGCGGATGTTCTCCCGAAATGTGTTTGTCATTGTTGTTTGGTGTGGATTCACAGTGTGGCGTATATTTCTAACAATGTTAAAGGTTTTTATACTGGCACCCTCAGTGTAACCTGTATCGCTTAAGATCAAGTATGCGTTGCATTCACTTCTGTGTGCGTGCAAAAGCCGCACATATTATGTAACTGAGCCAGCACTCGTTGGACTGGATGAAAAGGGGACGTTACAATTCTCGGGAGGGGCACTGAAATTTGGGAGTCTCCCGGGAGGTTTGGCAAGTATGAGAATTAGCGGTGTACCGCGGCACCGCCGCTGTATATAATCGGCGGGCCAGCTCTAGTGTTAATTTGATATCACCTCACGGGCCAAGTGAAATTACACGGCGGGCCAAATTTGGCCTGCGGGCCAGAGTTTGACACCCATGACATAGGGGCTTTAATATTAGATGCCTTCTCTTCTTAACCAACAAGCTCAGATTCCTCAATATAAATTATATGAATTTGGCCGACGATAGAGCTTTTAATACTGTCGTCATGTTGACACATTATAGCTGTGTACCACAAATTTGACGACCACATGTAGCGTCCTCCTCACTCGTGAGCTAGCAGCTAATGTCCCTCCAAAGTGCAAAGTTGCTTCCAAGTCAGAAATCCTCACCTCCATGGCAGCAAACAAACTATGCCTCTTACAAGTATTATTATCACTGGAGATGGAGGAATAGCTAATCATGCTACACTACACACTGCAGGAGGATATGCTAACCACTAAGCTGGAGCTCTTGAATCTAAATAGAGGTCAGATCGATACAATAATTGACAGTAACAATACTAAGTATAGTATTAGTATATAGTCGACACTACTGTGCTTAGATCCAAGCACATCTGTATGGACATTAGTGCACTAGGGGACAGGTAAAGGACTTTCAGCCAAATTGGTCCCACAAATATGGAAGCATGAAATTGTCCATTAAGTCTTGGTGAGATAGGGAATTAAGATAAGGTGTTTTGGTCCAACCCACATTTTATAAACTGGAACGCACAATATAGTTTATAAAAAAAAAACTAAATATCCCAAGACTTGCCCCATTATGTAAACATGACAAGTAAACATTGACTGCAGAAATTCCATGCATTGCTCAATATTTGCTACAGCGTGAACTCTCCTTACTGTAATGCTGCACTGACTGACTGACTGACAGTGTTAGGGCTCAGATTTCCATCAAAAACCTGCTGTGCCTTTTTTAGTGAGTGAGGCGTTTTTAAGATTATTTTACATAAAACTGAATCACTAATGAGGTTAGCTTACAGAAGTTTGTTCTCGACAGAAAGGTCACAATAGTATAAATATATGTGAGTATATACAGTAGATATTTACATTAATCTTCACAAGTGCCAATACTATGAACATTTAGAGTAGTCCGTGTACAGCCTGTATACCAGAGCTGGGCAAATATAATAACTCGGGGGCCACATTTAGAGAAAAAAATGTGTCTGGGGGGGTCAAAGTGTATGTGTGTATACATAATATGTACACATTTAGCTGTAAAAATCTGCTGTACAGTATGTGTGTTTGGGTCCCTTTTTTTCAGGAACACTAACACCAAAAGTCACAATGTTCTAAAAACATTATAACAAAAAAAAACGGAATGGAATTTTACAGTTTTTTACTGAATGGGACACCCAAAATGTATATGAAAATAAAGAAAAGTGGGATTTACAATATTAACTATGAACAATAAAACACTGAATAATAACAACATATGAACGTCGCTCCTCTTTTACTTCTCAGACCAGCTCCTCGATATCTTTTACAATCAAGCAAAACACAACAAAAATGTAAAAACGGCAAAATATGAATGCAAAGTGTAATAAACACCGGCTACAATATGATATATTATCACATAAAAATATGCTTCCGCATCTGTTTCTGACACATGCGTTTCGGGCTGGCTGCTCTGAAAACAAACCCTGCCCACTCTGCTTTGTTCCTGGTCTGAGCTGCTGTGGCGTAGATTACCGTAATAACTCGTATCACACCCAAAAGCGCAGATTTTGACCATTTAAAGACTTTCTATAGTTCAAGGCTTACGGTCATTTAAAAACAGCACTGCATAACATAATGGTGGCGACAGTTTTGATGTTAAAGGTCTAAAAAATGATGTAGAACGTCCAGCGGGCCGGATTGAAAATCATAACGGGCCGCATGTGGCCCGCGAGCCGTATTTTGCCCAGGTCTGCTGTATACAGTAGCATTATAGACTTGTTGTCCACTGAAAATAATTCAACACCTATATAGCTGGCAACATAAAGGACTACACCTCATAGTGCAGGGGTGTCATACCCATTTTAGCTCAGGGTCGACATGGAGGAAAATCTTTTTCAAAGTGGGCCGGACTGGAAAAATCACGGCATAACTTAAAAATAAAGACAACTTCTGATTGTTTTTTTAAATTTTAAAATAGACCATGCACATTCTAAAAATGTACAAATCATACTGTTTTTTACATGTTACGATTAATAGTATTCTATGTGTCGTTATTGATCATTTCTGAATAAATGATGTGATAATGTTCATCGGTCAAATTGGTGGAATGGAGTCTGGCAGAGTTTTAAAATCCTCCCATTGGTGTTAGTTTTTAATCCATCAAAATATGAAATTAATAATAGTTAACTATGTACTAACATCATGTGGCTTATTCTGTGCACGTGTAGCATCATCTACAACAAACCTTGTGAATTTGGACTCATTTCATTAATCACACATGAAATTAGAAGAAGATACATATTATGCTCCTTGACGACAGTCTGCACCGGAGCCAAACAGCAGGAAAGGTGTAACCTAAGTTTGAAGCAAAGGTGGTAATACTAATCGCCAGGTTTGGCGAGGCGTGTTTCAAAGCAACATTTCCTTGTTTAAAGCGTCACCTTTATTGTTAGTTGTGAAGTCCAAAAACCTCCATACTGTACTTCACCACCTCTTTATTAACCAGTAGAATTGTAGTTTTTTTCCATTCTTCCTCTCCAAGATGTTATTACTTGTATGCACTTTGTGTGTGCGTTTTGACACACTCAACATCATACGCCTCGGCTCTGTAGTTACCGCCACACAGCGGCATTCAGATGAAAGATTTTCGATTTCAATCATTTAGTATCGCGGTACTTTATTAGTACCGGTATACCCTACAACCCTACCCTAAAGTGTATCCAAGCTGTACTTCTATGAATATACAGTTACAAAAATGCTTGTTAAAATTTGAGGCCCTAACTACAGTACATTAGTGAGTGACACGTCATTGTGTCCTTTCCAGCTGAAAGATACAACAAATTGATCAAATAAAAGATACATTCAAGTCGACATTTGACTAAAGTATAAAAAGTTTTTGTTTGTAACTATACAGTATACGGACTACAGTAGAATCTCAATTTAAGAGCCTAACTGGTTCTATGGCGGAGCTCCAAAAAAACACTTATCACAAATCAACATCTCCCATTCAAATGAACTGAAATCCATTTAATTGGTGCTTGCGCCCCACAAAACAGAACAATTTTAATATGTAACATGCCTTTTAAAGAGAAAAACTAACTTAGATAAAAAAATATTGTATAAAATTAATATGATGTAATGTAACGATTACTAACAGTTTTATGAAATAATGTAATAACGTACAGCATTTACCTTGCAAAGTGGACTTCTCCGGTAAACGGTAAATGGGTTATACCAGTATCGCGCTTTTCTACCTTCAAGGTACTTAAAGCGCTTTGACACTATTTCCTCATTCACCCATTCACACACACATTCACACACTGATGGCGGGAGCTGCCATTCAAGGCCCTAACCCCAACCCATCAGGAGCAAGGGTGAAGTGTCTTGCTCAAGGACACAACGGACGTGACTAGGTTGGTAGAAGGTAGGGATCGAACCAGGAACCCTCAGGTTGCTGGCATGGCCACTCTCCCAACCGTGCCACGCCGTCCTCCGGTCTACCATTTGAGCTAGCTTCTCTGTCAAACACACCACCAAAAGGCTTTTCCATATTTTCATGGATAAATGTACGCTGTTTGGATGTTATTTCAATGTCCTTGGCTGGGGTTAGACTCATTCAGTAAAGTGTAGACTAGTGAAATGCTCAAATTGCTTCGCCAAGTTGGCGACATGTCATCCGCTGCTTCTTCTCAGCACTCTCCTTCACACTAACTTCCTTCCTTCCAATGGTTAGAAAACAAAGGTATGTTGATCTCTAGCTATAAACAAGGGGTGCCCATTACGTCGATCGCGAACTAGTGGTCGATGGCTGAGGGTGTGTCAGTCGATCGCCAGCCAGGCATTAAAATAATAGACCTAAAAAATAGACCTAAAAATGAGCGATCATCAATCTTCCCCAAGACGTCACTTCCGTCACTTGATTGACATTCACGACACCCGAGGGTCTTGTGAGATGACGCTGGCTGCTGCCAGATCATTATTAAGAAAAAATGACAGAAACACTTTTTCTTTCAACAGACTCTTGTGCCGTACCTGCCGTCAAAACTCTAAAGCCCGACTGCACAGTTCCTATCTTCACAATAAAAGCACTGCTTCATCCTGCCTGCGCTAACAAAATAAGAGTCTCAGAAAGCTAGCGTGCACAAGCTAGCAAGCTACGTGTAAAGTGTATAAAAAGGAGTATGGAAGCTGGACCAATAAGATGCCAAAACCAACCACTTTCATGTGGTATTGGACAGAAAGGAAGACTTTTTTCTCCTGCATTTGAAAATGTGGACGTTATCATCACTCCTGTCTGATTCCAATCAATGCAAGTCATCAGAATCAGGTAATACATCAACTTATATTCTTGTCTTCATGAAAGAAAGGAATCTATATGTGTTAAACATGCTTGTATTATCATTAATCACCTTTAACTTGTTAACAAAAATGTCTCTTTCATAAATAAACAAATATAAATTAAATATATGAATGAAGTAGAACCCCTCGACTTCGTCAATTGAAAAGTAGCTCGCCTGCAGAAAAAGTGTGGGCACCCCTGATATAAATGAATGCTAGTGAGTAAGACCAGTTGTTTTTGGGCAAATATTACGTGGTTTCTGTCACATTTTCCACGCCAACTAATGATGGGGATGCTGGTAACTCAACTCTTTGTCTGCAACTTAAACTGAACAATTAGCCGAGAGACACTCTGAAGTTGGTGCACAGGAACCACTGTACACTTAGAGTGGTCAAGGAGCTGCAGACTCGTGAGCCAGTGTTGATACTACAACATCAAGGTTAAAGGTTTCTTTCTTTAAACAACATGGGCTTAAAACCATTTCTGTCTGCTTTGTGTGTGTGCACATAATCAAGTCCACCCAAGTGGTGGTGACAATCACACCTTATAAGGCTTTGAAGATGGCTGACACTGTGGTCGCACTAGAAAAGAGCATGGTCCTACTATTGTAGCATGACTGTGTTGTGTGCCCTTCATCAAAGGCGTCTGTAAGGGCGACACACATGAGCAAACAAATAATCCAACGGGCCTCCTTGTCTCCAAACATCCCTAAAAAGTCTGACTTCATGTACGTGGTTTTACGGCATGGCATCGCACCTACTCTTCTGGCTTAGATCTTAATGCAGGCCTTGTCAGAGTGTGTAGGTGACGAACCCCAAGATGCAGAGAAGGCAGGATTGGTACAGGAAAACATGATTTAATTTAACTCTATAACAAGAAACAAACAAAAGGGTACAAACAAAAGGTGCGCAAAAGGCGGAGAACAAACTTGGCTATGAACAGAAACTAGCACAAAGGCTAAACTATGGACAAGAAACAAAAACACTTACTGTGACACGAATAAACAAAACTCACGTGGCAAGAAACGAGCAGGATGAACTATGACATGAGCAGAGCGAACAAAAGTAGACACAGCTACAACGACAAGTATAAATGACATCGACAAGTATAAATGACACTGACCTCGACATTCATTAGCGACATTGACAATACTCCAGCACTGACTGGAGGGAAAAGCAGGTCTAAATAGTAGCTGGCTGATTGACACCAGGTGTGGCCAGGTGCCAATCAGTCACAGCTGAGGGGACCCAGTACTCAGGGAGACAAGTAGGAAATAACCAAAATAAGAGCGCCGACAGGAAATAAAGACAAAAAGAAGAAAAACTCAAAACATAACTAAACTGTCAGTGACAAACCTGACAGGCCTGGGCAATTATTTTGCCTAGGGGTTCCAAATTTAGAGAAAAAAATGTGTCTGGAGTTCGGTATATGTATTTTTAGTAATACTAATGTAACGACGTGGTCGCATCGTGATGCGGGTGTGTTCTCCCAGGGATGCAGACGGCTTCGGACACAGCTTGCAGGTAGGAATATGATTTATTTAACATATAAATCATACGATGAATAAACAAAAGACATACACGTAGCACAAAAGGCAAAACAAAAGGGCTAGCGTGGGAGCTAGTAAACCAAAATAGCCTAGCGTGAAAACTAGCAGCTAAGGAACATGAAATAAACGTCGTCATCAGTTGTGTGGGAACAAACTAGGAAGCCAGACCGAGTGAGGCCAGGGCAAAGACTAAATAGCCCTCTGATTAGCGCCCGGGCAACAGGTGCGCGTCCCGAACACTAACCAGAGGCAGGTGTGTATAATCTGCTGTCATGGCAACCGAAACAAACGAAACTCAAGATGCTGAAAATACATGTGACTCAAACATAAACTATGATCCGGGCAGCGGATCATAACAGTACCCCCCCCTTAAAGGACAGATTCCAGATGTCCCTTGACACAAAATAAAACTAGAACCCAAAAAACAAGAAATAGTTCAAGAGTCAAGGGAGGGCGGAGGGAGGATTTGGTGGTGGGTCGACAGGCCACGTGTCCCCGAATCCACCGGGAAAGAGTCAGGTGGCGGCGGCGAGTGGAACGCTGCTGCCGCAGGCGAGGCGGGCGACCATGGAAAGGCCACATTCGTGGCTGCCGAGAAGGTGAGCGTGAGTGGCGCCAGAAGTTCAGCAGCCGGAGAGTTCTAAGTCTATGTCTCGGGTGTCGCTGCTGTTTGCGCCACAGGCGTCCATACACAAACCTCCGAGAGCGCCGCTTGCGCAGCCAGACCACTCGAGGTCGCTGAGACGACGATGAGGGCGAGGAAGGTGGCGGCGTCCTGGAAAAGCCCACCGGAGACGAGGAGAGAGCAGACGTCACCGCGGAAGCAGGAGGAGTCGTCGTCGCCGTGGAAGCAGGAGGAGTCGTCGTCGCCGTGGAAGCAGGAGGAGTCGTCGCCGCCGTGGAGGCAGGAGGAGTCGTCGTCGCCGTGGAGGCATGAGGAGTCGTCGTCGCCGTGGAGGCAGGAAGAGTCGTCGTCGCCGTGGAGGCAGGAGGAGTCGTCGTCGCCGTGGAGGCAGGAGGAGTCGTCGTCGCCGTGGAGGCAGGAGGAGTCGTCGTCGCCGTGGAGGCAGGAGGAGTCGTCGTCGCCGTGGAGGCAGGAGGAGTCGTCGTCGCCGTGGAGGCAGGAGGAGACGTCGTCGCGGCAGCCAGTGCAGGTTCTGATGCTAGTCTTGGAGCCGGCGCTGGTGTGGGAACCAGCCTTGGAGCGGGCGCTGGTGTGGGAACCAGCCTTGGAGCCGGCGCTGGTGTGGGAACCAGCCTTGGAGCCGGCGCTGGTGTGGGAACCAGCCTTGGAGCTGGCGCTGGTGTGGGAACCAGCCTTGGAGCCGGCGCTGGTGTGGGAACCAGCCTTGGAGCCGGCGCTGGTGTGGGAACCAGCCGTGGAGCCGGCGCTGGTGTGGGAACCAGCCGTGGAGCCGGCGCTGATGTGGGAACCAGCCGTGGAGCCGGCGCTGGTGTGGGAACCAGCCGTGGAGCCGGCGCTGGTGTGGGAACCAGCCGTGGAGCCGGCGCTGGTGTGAGAACCAGCCGTGGAGCCGGCGCTGGTGTGGGAACCAGCCGTGGAGCCGGTGCTGGTGTGGGAACCAGCCGTGGAGCCGGCGCTGGTGTGAGAACCAGCCGAGGAACTTGGCGTGGTAGAGGTACAGGAGACGAAGCTTGGCGTGTCAGCCGAGGTGCAGGAACAGGTGCAGATGCTAGCCGAGATGCAGCTGGAGGTGGCCTAGCTGGCGGTTGTGGCTTAGCAGGCCGAAGTACTGGTGGCGGTGGCCGTGCAGGAGGTTGCGGCTTAGCACGCCGAAAGACTGGTGGCGGTGGCCGTGCAGGAGGTTGCGGCTTAGCACGCTGAAAGACTGGTGACGGTGGCCGTGCAGGAGGTTGCGGTTTAGCACGCCGAAAAATTGGTGGCGGTTGTCGTGCAGGAGGTTTCGGCTTAGCTGAGCGCAATGGTGCCACCCCACTAGCACAGCTCCCAGCACTAGCCCCCCCCCCCCTCAAGACGCGGATACCAGACGCGCTCCTTGCGGTTTGGAACCGTCTTCAAGGGTGGGTGGAGGGAGGTATGGAGAGGGGTATACTCCTCTTTAAATTGTCCAAATTGACTATTATCATCCCCCACTTGAGATTGGGTGGGAGCACAGGGAGAAAAAATATGTGCAGTGGGCGGAGCAATAGTCACTGGGGCGGAACCAAAGTCACTGGAGGTGGAGTTTGAAAAATCAGAAAGTGACTGAATAGAGTTGAACTTAACAAAAATGTCCTGATAATGTTTTATCTTAGAATAAAAGTCATTTGGAATTGGCTGACAGAAAGAATTAGAAGATGGAAAAAAAAAATTCTTGCTCAATGACGTCATCGGGAGTGGGCGGAGTTACCTCTTCGGGGGGCGCCAATGAAATGACGTCATTGTTGATGCTGTCCATGTGACTGACAGCCCAATCGGAGAAATGTTTGGCAAAGTGGTCGATTGGGTTGCCAAACATCTGAGGAGGGGAAGTTTGGGCTGAATGTAGCTTGCTGTGTACCAGTGGAGGAGTCTGAGGGAGTGGCGCGTCTTGGCAGCAAAGTGAAGACCTCTTGGGCGGCTTCCGTCTTCGCTGACGCGTTCGGTATTGCGGGGGTGTGGCGATGTCCTCGGGCCAAACGGAGTGGATTGGGACCAGCTTTCCGTTTGGACCCCATATCAGGTCCTGGCGCTCCGAGGGGGTATAGCGAAGAGTTTCCGCCTCCATCGCTCGCAACACCTCCCACGTACCTTCATCGAACTCCTCGATGGCCGCCGCGGGAGAATTGTTATTTGCTGGCTTCCTACTGTAACGACGTGGTCGCATCGTGATGCGGGTGTGTTCTCCCAGGGATGCAGACGGCTTCGGACACAGCTTGCAGGTAGGAATATGATTTATTTAACATATAAATCATACGATGAATAAACAAAAGACATACACGTAGCACAAAAGGCAAAACAAAAGGGCTAGCGTGGGAGCTAGTAAACCAAAATAGCCTAGCGTGAAAACTAGCAGCTAAGGGACATGAAATAAACGTCGTCATCAGTTGTGTGGGAACAAACTAGGAAGCCAGACCGAGTGAGGCCAGGGCAAAGACTAAATAGCCCTCTGATTAGCGCCCGGGCAACAGGTGCGCGTCCCGAACACTAACCAGAGGCAGGTGTGTATAATCTGCTGTCATGGCAACCGAAACAAACGAAACTCAAGATGCTGAAAATACATGTGACTCAAACATAAACTATGATCCGGGCAGCGGATCATAACAACTAATACAAAACCTCACAATAATGTCTGAATGCTAAAAACGTTATGACAGACTGCCTTAAAAAACGGAATGGAATTGTACTTTTTTTTTAACTAAATGAGACACCGAGAATGTACATGAAAATAAGGAATGTGGGATTTACAATATTAACTATGAAGGATAAAACACTGAATATTGACAACATACCCGCGAGGATAAAACACTGAATATTGACATATCACACCCCCTCTCGATCGACATATTTTACAATCAAGCGAAACGCAACAAAAATGCAACAAACACAGTGAAATATGAACGCGAAGGGTAAAAAAAACCCCACCTACAATCTGATATATCTGATACATCACTAAGCTTTAGAACTTTGTTGTAAAAATCTCCTTCCGCGTCTGTCTCTGACACCCGCATTTCAGGCTGACACTCTGTAGAAACGCACCACACCCACACTGCTTGGTGCCTCGCCTGAGCTGCTGTGACTTAGATGACCATAGTAACTAATTAGATGACCATAGTAACTAATTAGATTACCATAGTAACTAGTATATCATGCAAAAGCACATATTCCAACCATTGAAATACTTTGTATAGTTCAAGACTTGCGGTCATTTGAAAACATCACAGCACATCATAATGGCAGCTATAGTTTCGATCTTAAAGATCTAAAAAAATTATTTGGAAATGTGCGGCGGGCCAGATTGAAAAGCTTAACGGGCCGCATGCGGCCCCCGGGCCTTAATTTTCCGAGGTCTGTCTTAATGCAGTCCTTCTCAGACAAGGACCTCCAAATGTTCCAGAGCCGCTGCAGACAAATTAAATTAGCACTCCATTTCTAACACTTTGAGGTAAGGAACGTATAGAGGTCACGCTAGTGAAGGTCTGACAGACTTTGCAGCTTTTGTGTGTTTTATAGAGTATGGGCGAAGGGGGAGGGGTGGCAGTCATTTGTGCACCAGACGTGCTTTGACTCACTGAGACCCCACCCTCCACTCTGCTGCAGTCTTTTGCTTCCTCCCTCATGCTTTTCCCCATTCTCCTCCTAAACTCCTCATCTTACTCACTCGCACTTGGACTTTCCAAACCCTTTCCTGTCATCTTTGCTCTACTTTCATGCGCCCATCGGGATAGCAGCCAACTGGAACCCTTTCCCTGTTTTTTTTCCTGCATCCATTCGTCCTCTAACTGACTGAATGACTGCCTGCCACGCTCCTCCTCCTCCTCGACATGAGTTATTCTTCTGCACAGTCTGTGGAAAACCGTGAGGTCATCATTTTTCGCTGCCTCTGTGCAATAGCTAGACGTGCTTTGGTGCAAACAGCATTTCAAAACTGCCAATATACTATACTTTCTCAGACAGACACAGTACACTAAAGAGGAAGATACATTTAAGTAACAGATTAGAACAGTACAAATGAGCGGGGAAACATTCCAAAAAACTTCAAGCTGTAGCTGAGCAAGGAGATAATCAGTTCTGCACGAGCAGTGCAGACAACTCCATACGGCAACATAATGTGTCCTGGCTGCTATACCAGGTTATACAAACCCCAAAACCAGTGACGTTGGCACATTGTGCAAATGGTAAATAAAAACAGAATACAATGATTTGAAAATCCTTTTCAACCTACATTCAATTGAATAGACTGCAAAGACAAGATATCTAAGGTTCAAACTGGTCAACTTTGTTATTTTTTGCAAATATTAGCTCATTTGGAATTTGATGCCTGCAACAGGTTTAAAAAAAGCTGGCACAATTGGCAAAAAAGACAGAGAAAGTTGAGGAATGCTCATCAAACACTTACTTGGAACATCCCACAGGTGAACAGGCTAATTGAGGTGGGTGCCATGATTGCGTATAAAAGCAGCTTACATGAAATGCTCAGTCATTCAAAAACAAAGATGGGGCAAGGGTCACCACGTTGTGAACAAATGCGTGAACAAATTGTTTAAGAACAACATTTCTCAACAAGCTATTGCAAGGAATTTAAAGATTTCACCATCTACGGTCCGTAATATCATCAAAATGTTCAGATAATCTGGACAAATCACTGCAAGTAAGCGGCAATGCCCGCGAGGTTTGATCCCTCAGGCGGTACTGCATCAAAAACCGACATCAGTGTGTAAAGGATATCACCACTTGGGCTCAGGAACACTTCAGAAAACCACTGTCAGTAACGACATCTGTTAGTGCAAGTTAATACTCTACTAAGCAAAGCGAAAGCCATTTATCAACAACACCCAGAAACGCCACCAGCTTCGCTGGGCCTTAGCTTATCTAAGATGGACTGATGCAAAGTGGAAAAGTGTTCTGTGGTCTGACGAGTCCACATTTTTTGGAAACTGTGGAAGTCGTGTCCTCCAGAACAAAGAGGAAAAGAATCATCCGGATTGTTCTAGGCGCAAAGTTCAAAAGCCACCATCTGTGATGGTATGAGGGTGTATTAGTGCCCAGGGATGGGTAACTTACACATCTGTGAAGGCACCATTAATGCTGAAAGGTACATACAGGCTTTGGAGCAACATATTTTGCCATCCAAGCAACATCTTTTTCACAGACGCCCCTGCTTATTTTAGCAAGACAATGCCAAGCCACATGTGTGGCTTCATAGTAAAAGAGTGCGGGTACTACAGGCAGGCCAGCCTGTAGTCCAGACCTGTCTCCCATTGAAAATGTGTGGCGCATTATGAAGCCTAAAATACCACAACGGAGACCCCGGACTGTTGAACAACTTAAGCTGTACATCAACAAGAATGGGGAAGAATTCCACCTGAAAACCTTAAAAAATGTGTCTCCTCAGTTCCCAAACGTTTACTGAGTGTTGTTAAAAGGCGCAGTGGAAAAGTGGCCGTGCGCGACCCGAGGGTCCCTGGTTCAATCCCCACCTAGTACCAACCTCGTCATGTCCGTTGTGTCCTGAGCAAGACACTTCACCCTTGCTCCTGATGGGTGCTGGTTAGCGCCTTGCATGGCAGCTCCCTCCATCAGTGTGTGAATGTGTGTGTGAATGGGTAAATGTGGAAGTAGTGTCAAAGCGCTTTGACTACCTTGAAGGTAGAAAAGCGCTATACAAGTACAACCCATTTATCATTATTATTAAAAGGAAAGTCCATGTAACACAGTGGTAAAAATGCCCCTGTGCCAACTTTTTTGCAATGTGTTGCTGCCATTAAATTCTAAGTTAATGATTATTTGCAAAAAAAAATAGTTTCTCAGTTTGAACATTAAATATCTTGTGTTCGCAGTCTATTCAATTGAATATAAGTTGAAAAAGATTTGCAAATCATTGTATTCTGTTTTTGTTTACAATTTACACAACGTGCCAACTTCTCTTGTTTTGGGTTTTGTAGATCACATGCAACATGCCCACTAATAGTACACACAATTTTATAGTGGGTGGTATCTTAGTAGATCAGGCCCTATGTGTTTCTCATAGGATCTCAATATGCTAGTAAAACAATTAGCATTGGATAATAATGTTTGATTGTCACATTAAGGATTTAGCATGCGGAATACGAATAAGGCTTCCCTCTCAGTCACTATTATGTTTTATCAAATAAAAAAACATCGATGTTTTACCGCCCTAAAGTGGGATGACGCATGTTTGCCCCAGCACACTCCAATTGCACAGAGACTGCACAGTAATGAGTTGTTATAGGAAACCCGTCATTAGTGGCTGTTTTTCTTTCAGCATCACACATCTTAAGCCGGCCAGTTTAATAGTAGAACTTGAAGACTTACTATGTGCAGAAGACACAGTAGCATCTGACTGGGGGTTAAATGATACAATATTATACTATACTATTCTGTACTGTCGTGACCTGAATATTGCTGGGTTGCAACAACATGGCGGAAATATCGTCAAAAACTACATCTGAATATGATGGAGTGAATTCAAAGGAGAAAAGATGTTTCACAATGTTTAAAGATTTTCTTACATAACCAAAGTTGAAATTTTAAACTATCTGATGGCCAACACTTACTCTACTCCCTGCTTGACACTCAGCATCAAAGGTTAGAATTGGGGGTTAAATCACCAAAAATCATTCCCGGGCGCGGCCACCGCTGCTGCTCACTGCTCCCCTCACCTCCCAGGGGGTGATCAAGGGTGATGGGTCAAATGCAGAGAATAATTTCGCCACACCTAGTTGCAATCATTGGTACTTTACTTTAACTTTAACTCGCAAAGGAGGTCAAGAACTGCAAAACTACTTACTAATTACTTTTGAGTTTGTTGCGTGGCTGGTCGTGTCAGTGTGGAACTGCAAACTATCAAGCTGGTGGCCATTTATAGCTATCACGCACATTTCTGATAGCTAACATTATCATTACCATTTTGATTTGAGCATCCAAAATCACATACTAGTCCAGCAGTATGGAGCCCCGACTTTTCCCCAAGCTAGTCAGTCTTTCTCCCCGTCACTCGCACACACTAGTGACCTGAACAGATGTATAGTAGCCGCTGACCCGCTGATTTTTCAAATGTTTTTATTTTGTCTTTGATTTTGATTTTAAAAGGTGTTCTTTCAGAAATGGATCTTGAGAAAGAATCTTATATCCAGGGTCGTCTTACATGGTAAGTCATGTATTTTATAAGCTAGATGTAGGGCTGGACGAAAAAGTTTATCTAGATATACTTTTACTTAAACTCGATATTCGATATATATCTCGTTATATTTTCCGGTGAAATTATACATATAAAGATATTCATTTTTGAGCGAGATTCACTGGAATTGAAGTGAATGACAACTGTAGTGTAAACAGTCAGTGGTACTTTTATTAACCCAGTTTGTCAAGATGGGTATTAACAGCACAGAAAAGATAGCACAGCATTACATAACATAAATAAAATAGAAAAAATATTATTTCTACGTAAAATAAATAACATAGCTGTGCAAATGATACAAAATGTATCAAACTCAGGTAAAAAATACATTTGCAGGCAGGCACTTTTTAATTCCCAGTAGACGATGTAATGGCCGGTCACACACGTATGGTTCTGGTCAGCGCCAAGTAAGTGACTTGACTTAATTGTGCGGCTATGATCTTCCTCACTTCGGCATACATTTTTGGCAGCATTCAAAATGTAAAATGTATGACCTTTTAAAACGCCGCTGTACGGAGTGGTACACGGGCGTAGGGAGAAGTACAGAGCAGTGGCGTCTCCCAGTCATACTTGCCAACCCTCCCGCTTTTCCCGGGAGACTCCCGAATTTCAGTGCCCCTCCCGAAAATCTCTCGGGGCAACCATTCTCCCGATTTCCACCCAGACAACAATATTGGGGGCGTGCCTTAAAGGCACTGCCTTTGCGTGCCGGCCCAATCACATAATATCTACGGCTTTTCACACAAGTGAATGCATGCATACTTGGTCAACAGCCATACAGGTCACACTGAGGGTGGCCGTATAAACAACTTTAACACTGTTACAAATATGCGCCACACTGTGAACCCACACCAAACAAGAATGATAAACCCATTTCGGGAGAACATCCGCACCGTAACACAACATAAACACAACAGAACAAATACCCAGAGCCCCTTGCAGCACTAACTCTTCCGGGACGCTATAATATACATCCCCCCACCCCCAACCCCAACCCCACCCACCTCAACCTCCTCATGTCTCAATTCCAAGCTGCTGTTTTGAGGCATGTTAAAAAAAATAATGCACTTTGTGACTTCAATAATAAATATGGCAGTGCCATGTTGGCATTTTTTTCCATAACTTGAGTTGATTTATTTTGGAAAACCTTGTTACATTGTTTAATGCATCCGGCGGGGCATCACAACAAAATTAGGCATAATAATGTGTTAATTCCACGACTGTATATATCGGTTTCGGTTGATATCGGAATCGGTAATCAAGAGTTGGACAATATAGGAATATCGGATATCGGCAAAAAAGCCATTATCGGACATCTCTAATCTCAACCAATCGTGACTCATCATAGTAAACAACCAACCAATCATGGACGTTCTTATACGTCCAAGCACGTCTTGGAAGGAGAAAGGGGAGGGGTTTAGTAGCCCATGAGAGGGAGTGGGGTGTGGGGGAGAACAAGGAACACAACAAATAAGCGGTGTTTGGTAATTTTAACGTGAAACTAATTATATCGATATCACGATATTTTCTTAATTCATATCTTGTTTAAAAATATATCGATACATCTTACAAACTCGATATATCGCCCAGCCCTAGCTAGTTGTAGGAAATAATAATACAAGTGCATGAGCACTCACCATGAGTATAGGCGTGCTGGTCAGATCTCTCTCTGTCACGAGTCGGTCCTGATCGGTGACATACAAACCTTTCTGGGCCAGAGCCTGGATGACGGCGTTGTGGCCCAGTAAAGGTTTGACCGCATCGCTGCGCAGGATCAAGCTTCCCGCACGGCAGTAGAGCTCTGCAGACTGGAGCAAGCAGGCCACAGGAGGCTTCAGGTGCTCTTGGTTGTACTGGTCCCTGTAGAAAGGCTCCACCAGCTCGTCTGGTACTTCATCTGCATGGCCAGAAAGTATACTGTTTAGAAAGTAAACAATATTGCAAACAATGACCAAAAAACATCAAATGTTCTTTGGCATTCATCAAAGCTTAAAGGTCTTAAGTCATGGTCAAACAAATAACGAAAAACATGTCATAATGCGATCAGATTTTTTTTTTATTGCATTACCAGCAGTGGCTGTGGGTAACCTCCTGAGATACCAGTAGTTTTTTAATGAACTCCACAAGACAGTAAGAGCTGCATTTAAGTGTCATGAGTGGTCAGCTGTTGGTGTTAAACTCAGGCGTGTTACATGAGTTGCTATTCTATTGTGTATGGTATTAATTCTGACTGAGCAATTTGCTCCTGACTATTATGACGACATCAGTTCTTTTGTTCTTGTATTGCGCAATATACCACGTGGTCAAAGAGAGCTATGGTTTCCTTTCCACTTTCTCATGCACGCTGAATCATTATTCAAGTAAAAGGCATAAGTTGTAACTCGTGTTTCTAAATAACGCCTCACCCACTTTGCCTTTGCTTTAATTTGAAAAATTGGAAAGCATACACTTACATTATTTTACTTCAATATACAAAACCCAAAACCAGTGAAGTTGGCACGTTGTGTAATTTGTAAATGAAAACAGAATACATTGATTTGCAAATCATTTTCAACCTATATATTCAATTGAATAGACTGCAAAGACAAGATACTTAACGTTCGAACTGGTGAACTTTGTTATTTTTTGCAAATATAAGCTCATTGGGAATTTGATGCCTGCAACATGTTTCCAAAAAGCTGGCACAAGTGGCAAAAAAGACTGAGAAAGTTGAGGAAAGCTCATCAAACCCTTAAGTGGAACATCCCACAGGTGAACAGACTAATTGGGAACAGGTGGGTGCCATGATTGGGTATAAAAGCAGCTTCCATGAAATGCTCAGTCATTCACAAACCAGGATGGGGTCAGGCTCACCACTTTGTCAACAGATGCGTGAGCAAATTGTCCAACAGTTTAAGAACAACATTTCTCAACGAGCTATTGCAAGGAATTTAGGGATTTCGCCATCTACGGTCCGTAATATCAAGAAAAAGTTCAGAGAATCTGGAGAAATCACTGCATGTAAACGGCAAGGCTGAAAACCAACATTGAATGCCCGCGACCTTTGATCCCTCAGGCGGTACTGCATCAAAAAGCGACATCAGTGTGTAAAGGATATCACCACATGGGCTCAGGAACACTTCAGAAAACCACTGTCAGTAACTACAGTTGGTCGCTACATCTGTAAGTGCAAGTTAAAACTCTGCTATGTGGACGTTGTGTCCTCCGGGCCAAAGAGGAAAAGAACCATCCGGACTGTAATAGGCACCAATTTCAAAAGCCAGCATCTGTGATGGTATGGGGGTGTATTAGTGCCCAAGGTATGGGTAACTTACACATCTGTGAAGGCACCGTTAATGCTGAAAGGTACATACAGGTTTTGGAGCAACATATGTTGCCATCCAAGCAACGTTATCTTGGACGCCCCTGCTTATTTCAGCAAGACAATGCCAAGCCAAATTCTGCATGTGTTACAACAGCGTGGCTTCTTAGTAAAAGAGTGCGGGTACTAGACTGGCCTGCCTGTAGTCCAGACCTGTCTCCCATTGAAAATGTGTGGCATATAATGAAGCGTAAAATACCACAACGGAGACCCCGGACTGTTGAACAACTTAAGCTGTACATCAAGCAAGAATGGGAAAGAATTCCACCTGAAATGCTTCAAAAAATGGTCTCCTCAGTTCCCAAACATTTACTGAGTGTTGTCAAAAGCAAAGGCCATGTAACACAGTGGTAAAAATGCCCCTGTGTCAACTATTTTGCAATGTGTTGCTGCCATTAAATTCTAAGTTAATGATTATTTGCAAAAAAAAAATAAGTTTCTCAGTTCCAACATTAAATATCTTGTTTTTGCGGTCTATTCAATTGAATATCCTGTAGGTTGAAAAATATTGGCAAATCATTGTATTCTGTTTTTATTTACCATTTAAACAACGTGCCAACTTCACTGGATTTTGTATTGTAACTCAGACAGCATCATTTCAATGAATTTCGCCAGTTCAAAAACTTAGAAGATTATATCTTAACATATCCAGAATGCACCACTATCACTTCATATTGTGTGTCTATTTTGCGCCTACATATTAGACAGATGCATGCTATTTTCTTCTCATCAGCATTACTTGATGAGGTAACAAGATTAGCAATGTCCACTATGGGCTTGGTAGCACAACACACATTTCACATCACTGTTGTTCGCCACACACCTCTGCTTCACGTGCAGCATTTTAGTCACACAGGACCCTGTGGAGGAGTGTGTGTGCAGAGTGCTAAAGCTAGGCGTTCCAGTATGCGTGTCATCTCCTCTGCATGCGCACGGAAGGAAAAAAAGGACATTCAGGGAATCCATGTTTTCGTCTTTGTCCTCACAATGAGTAACAGACAGAAAGGAACTAAAAAAGAAACCAAACTTGTAATCAGTGGTTGCAGCAAAAGCTAGTCAAATCTAACACTACAAAGGAAATACCTCCATTCAATATATAAACTAAGTGTCAACGATAACACAACATTTCAAAACTGTGTACCTGCAAGATTTTTGCTCTAATAGAAAACAAGAAAACGGCCTCGTCAACGGGTGGAATAAAAGTATCTTTTGTGTTGGCCATCAAAGAGGAAAAATACAGGAAGGAGCTGCAACAGGAAGTCCAGGAACGTAGATGACTGGTGCCCTGGAGACCCCCAAGACATAGCTTAGCATGGTCAGCAGTGTTTATCTCTGCGAGCAATAATATCCTTTGTGGGGAAAGCAACACAGACTGTATTACTGTAAGTGTACGTTTTGTTGGGGGGGAAAAGTATTTTACTGTCCTGTATTGCTACTAATGCACCTTTACCACTCTTAAAACGAACAAATCCTTGCCATTAAACGTATTCAAGGCACTTAAGAAACCATCTTGGATTACTGTTAATTTGAGGAAAAACTCAATGTTTGTGTTTGCAGACCTTACAAAAGCACATGTTCCAAGCAGAATTTACTAACAGTTACATTTGGTTTAAGGGTTATCCTTGAAACAAGGCTTTTAATGAAATAATCCTAACACATGCACTGTCCTTTTTATGTGCTTTTGTTGATACTAAAAGAGAATATAGCATAACACCATACAAGGCAGGGGTGCCCACAGTTTTTCTGCAGGCGAGCTACTTTTCAATTGACCAAGTCGAGGGGATCTACTTTATTCATATATATAATTTATATTTATTTATATTATATTATATATTTAAATTACATTATAAAAATGTCTAAGCTCCATACACAATTTAAACACACGCCCATATAAATCCACTACAAGGCATTATGGGTACAATGCAAAACACTTTCTCTCCATACTTTGCCATGTTTGGTGCTATGACAGCATATTGGTAATTACCCTTGAAAACAAGACTTTATTGTAGGTGGTAGTGTATTCTCACATGTTTGGCAAAGTTCCCTCTGCAATTTGGTATAAAATTGATAAGCAGACTTAAATCATTGCGATCGCCGATTTTGTGTAAAAACAGCAGTGTAAAATTAAATCAACACAAGCACACAGTTGGAATAAATAATATTAAAAACAGTGGTAATTTGTCTTCGGTCATGGTCAAACAAATAACAAAAAAAGTTTAGAAGAGAAAAGGTGAGGCCTTTAACCCCAGTAACACCATGCCTACCGTCAAACATGGTGGTGGTAGTGTTATGCTCTGGGCCAGTTTTGCTGCCAATGGAACTGGTGCTTTACAGAGAGTAAATGGGACAATGAAAAAGGAGGATTACCTCCAAATTCTTCAGGACAACCTAAAATCATCAGCCCGGAGGTTGGGTCTTGGGCACAGTTGGGTGTTCCAACAGGACAATGACCCCAAACACATGTGAAAAGTGGTCAAGGAATGGCTAAATCAGGCTAGAATTAAGGTTTTAGAATGGCCTTCCCAAAGTCCTGACTTAAACGTGTGGGCAATGCTGAAGAAACAAGTCTATGTCAGAAAACCAACAAATTTAGCTGAACTGCACCAATTTTGTCAAGAGGAGTGGTCAAATTTCAACCAGAATCTTGCCAGAAGCTTGTAGATGGCTACCAAAAGCGCCTTATTGCAGTGAAACTTGCCAAGGGACATGTAAGCAAATATTAACATTGCTGTATGTATACTTTTGACCCAACAGATTTGGTCAAATTTTCAGTAGACCCATAATAAATTCATAAAAGAACCAAACTTCATGAATGTTTTTTGTGACCAACAAGTATGTGCTCCAATCACTCTATCACAAAAAAATTTGAGTTGTAGAAATGATTGGAAACTCAAGACAGCCATGACATTATGTTCTTTACAAGTGTATGTAAACTTTTGACCACGACTGTATATATGTATATGTGTATATATATGTATATACCGTATGTATGTGTGTGTATATATATATATATATATATATATATATATATATATATATATATATATATATATATATATATATATATATTAGGGCTGCAGCTAACGATTATTTTTCTATCGATTAATCTATAGATTATTTTTTTGATTAATCGGTTAATCTATAGATTATTTTTTCGATTAATCTATAGATTATTTTTCCTTTTACCGATTTTTTTTTTAATTTAAAATGAAGAGGAAAAAATAAATGTAGGCCAGTTTTTTCAAAAGGTATGGCTTTTATTTACAAAAAAAAAGTATGGCCACTCAGTCAACATTGACAACAACATGACAAAATATTCTGTAACAATGTAAACATTTAAAACTTTTAACATTTAACAAAATTAAAAGTAGCTTATTTGCTTTTTAATGTGCAAATATAAAAGTAAACATCCAGTGCAAATCTTAATATTCTGGAATAGTATAAGCATTTCAAAAGTAAAAGTATTGCTTATTTTGCTTTAAAATGTGCAAAAATAAAGATAAACATCCAATACAAAAAAGTGCAAAACGGAAATATTCTGTAACAAGTGTAAACATTTCAACAAAAGTAAAAGTATTGCTTATTTGCTAAAATGTGCAAAAATAAAGCTAATTTCCAATACAAAAAAGTGTACAGTGTAAACATTTCAACAAAAGTAAAAGTATTGCTTATTTTGCTTAATAACACAACAATGATAGTATGATTAAAGTGAAAGTTAATTGTTCGTTTGTACATAGTATATGTAACTGTTAATGTTGTAAAAGGTATTTGCACAACTAATTAACGTTAGCGTTTGTGACACGTCTTGTGCCGTGGGGTTCTTTCAGGACCGCCAGACGGCTTTACCAGGTTTACAATCTTTTAATTTTACACAAAGTCTTTTCTCTTCCAACTGCGCGGATCGCGCACCTGGGCACGATTGCGGCGTCGCTCCCGGCGCGCCCCGCTTCGCCGCTCGCTCGCCGCCGCCGCCTCTCCACAGCGTTAAAGAGGAGCGCGTCTTTGTAAACACTGAACAGGCACGCCAAACGCGCCTCTCAGAGCGAAACGGTGCTTTAGTTTATGAATTTACAACGCAGATACAAATGACACATTCATGTTTTTGTGTAATAATGACAACGTATACGCATGCGGACGATTGACTTGTTGATGGTGATGGCAAGAACGCTGTCGGGGGTTTTCTTTTCAAATGTTCGTTCATAGCCGTTGTGCTGCTATGATAGGCCATTTCCGCTCGACACAGTGTGCATACAACAACATTATTAGGCCGTTTATTGAAATACTCCCACACTTTTGACGACTTTTGGCGTGCTTTTTTCCCCTCGCTCGCATCGTCTGCTTTGCGCTCCGCCATGACAGTAAAGTAGAGTGACGTAAATATGCGACGCGCCGACGCACAAAAACGGCGTCGACGTATTTACGTAACCGATGACGTCGACTACGTCGACGCGTCGTTTCAGCCTTAATATATATATATATATATATATATATATATATATATATATATATATATACATATATGTATGTACAAAAAATGTTGAGCTCAAGTTTGGACAAGTTGGATTTGTATTCTGTTGCTTAGATTAATTGTTTAACGAGTGTAAATTTATCAAATCCGGGCGGCATCGCGTGCCCGGAGCTTAAAATACATGGACAGAGTTTCTCAAGGCTGCTGCAATAGAGAGCACATGAGTGCACATTGTGTGTGGGTGCCGTTATCTGTGTTTTTTTAATCACATTTTTATTAATGCACACATGTTAAAACTGTAATTTTAATGTTGATGTTGTGCGTTTATTAGGGAAAAAAAATACAATTATGGCAAGCACAGACATTTTTATTGTTTCAACCTATGTCAATCATTTTACTTTAATTATGCATTGAGGCTATAAAGTGTGTTTTATCCGATTGTTCGATTAATCTAACAAACTAATCAATAGATTACTCGGTTACAAATATAATCAATAGCTGCAGCCCTACTATGTTATAGTTTATATTGTTTATTAGTGGAAGAGGATGCAAAATGGCTATTTTGATTAAAAAAAGCTTATGAATACCGTACTAACACACTTATTTTTTTTACGTCAACATCAACAAAGCACACAGCACCTGACTTTGTACTTATTTAAGTAAAATGATACTGCAAAACTTTGCATAGAGATGTGTCATCATTATTCAAGGCAGATTTTGGTGGCAAACCAGGAGTTTTTTTTTATCACTGAATAAAAACCAAGAGAAAATAGCAAATGTGGCCTTTTTCTCCTTTAATTGTTTTGGAATTGTCAACCGTTTTAAAATGCACACCACTGCCACATGTTTGGCTGAGTGCAAAGGAATTCTAATGTTTGTTCTGCAAGTATGGTTCATTTAGTCAAGTATGAACGCCATCATTTAGACCCCATTGTGTGCAACAACAAGTGAACCCGGGCGCTTGAGAGATGGGTCTCGGTCTGTTTGTGAGTGAATTCTGGTGAGGTTTGCTTCTCTAGATCACCACACGGATTGAAGACACGGATCAGTGTTACAATGACAGCATAATCCATCAGAAATGACAAGTATGTAAGAGAGACTTAATTCAAAGTATTGTCTCTGTTCTGCTTTGGCGCTCTGTGTGCCTGACAACAGTGCTGTCTAAAAGTATATTTCAGAAGCCTTTTGTGAAATCTAAGCTAGTAAATATATAAAATCAATCAATGATCAATCAAAGTTTGCTTATATAGCCCTTAATCACAAGAGTCTCAAAGGGCTGCACAAGCCACGGCGATCAGATACCACATCAGGGCAAGAAAAAACTCAACCCAGAGGGAACAACGAGAAACCTTGAAAGGGGCCGCAAATGTGGGACCCCTCTGCCCCCGGGTGACCGGTGAAATGGATGCCGAGTGGAGACAGTTAATAATGTAAGAGTCCAGTCCATAGTGGGCTCAGCAGTGGAACCTCTTGCATGTAGACACGTCGCGACGCAGTGACGTCACCGACTGATGCATATGGAGTGGTCACCCCGGGTCCCGAGTTTATGTGAAAGTCCAGTCCATTGGGAGACCAGCAGAGGATCATCTTGAATGGAGACGTCACTAACTGATGCAAAGAGGAGGCTGATCCGTGGTCTACTGATAACCTCTCCATATATAAATTGATATATATATTAGGGCTGGGCAATATATCGATATACTCGATATATCGCGGGTTTGTCTCTGTGCGATATAGAAAATGACTATATCGTGATATTCGAGTATACGTTCTCAGACAGTTGCTTTTAGCTGCGGGCATCACTCTACGTGCGTTTCTCACTCTTTGTTGTCTCTCCTTCTCACAGAGACTTAAACAAGCGCACCTTCTTACATACGTCACTTACATATACGCCCTCGCGGAGCGGAGAGGTAGCGACATGGGTAACGTTAGCTGTGGTGTGAATGGTAATACGAGAGAAAGAAGGTGCGAATCTGGTAACAAATGAAGGAAGAAGAATTAATTCCCAAGAAAAACAGCACGGGGTCCATCGTCTGGCGGTGGTTTGGCTTTAAGGCTGCAGCTAACGATTATTTTTCTATCGATTAATCTATAGATTATTTTTTAGATTAATCGGTTAATCTATAGATTATTTTTTCGATTAATCTATAGATTATTTTTCCTTTTACCGATTTTATTTTTTATTTAAAATGAAGATGAAAAAATAAATGTTGGCCAGTTTTTTCAAAAGGCATGACTTTTATATACAAAAAAAAAAGTATGGCCACTCAGTCAACATTGACAACAACATGACAAAATATTCTGTAACAATGTAAACATTTAAAACTTTTAACATTTAACAAAATTAAAAGTAGCTTATTTGCTTTTTAATGTGCAAATATAAAAGTAAACATCCAGTGCAAATCTTAATATTCTGCAATAGTATAAGCATTTCTAAAGTAAAAGTATTGCTTATTTTGCTTTAAAATGTGCAAAAATAAAGATAAACATCCAATACAAAAAAGTGCAAAACGAAATATTCTGTAACAGTGTAAACATTTCAACAAAAGTAAAAGTATTGCTTATTTTGCTTAATAACACAACAATGATAGTATGATTAAAGTGAAAGTTAATTGTTGGTTTGTACATAGTATATGTAACTGTTAATGTTGTAAAAGGTATTTGCACAACTAATTAACGTTAGCGTTAAAGAGGAGCGCGTCTTTGTAAACACTGAACAGGCATGCCAAACGCGCCTCTCAGAGCGAAACAGTGTTTTAGTTTATGAATTTACAACGCAGATACAAATGACACATTCATGATTTTGTGTAATGATGACAATGTATACTCACGCGGACGATTGACTAGTTGATGGTGATGGCAAGAACGCTGTCGGGTGTTTTCTTTTCAAATGTTCCTTCATAGCCGTTGTGCTGCTATGATAGGCCATTTCCGCTCGACACAGTGTGCATACAACAACTGTCAAGTGTTTTGCTTTTTTCGCTGTGCTTATCCCACACTTGAAGGGATGTACCAATGCTGAATGTGGCTTCTGGATTTCACTCAAAAGACCAGACCGTAGTTACTTTTTCCTTTTATTTTCCTTTAGTTTGCAACAGTTTTTCCAACCAAGAAACAGCTTCTTTTTTCTTCTTTAGTCTTTTTAGCAGTCTTTAGCAGTGTTAATAGACTTTAGTTTCTTTAGCTGTCATTAGCTGTCTTTAGTAGCCTTTAGTAGCCTTTAGTAGCCTTTAGCTTCTTTAGTAGGTGAAAAACCTTTAAGGACAAAACACCACAAGATTAACATGCTGTAAAAAATCAATCAATTATCAATCCCATAATTTACAACTATTAATTAGCTATCAAACTCTTAACCATTAAACAAGTGCAAGAAAATGGACACATCTTTTCCCTTTAAGTTAAAACAGATTTTAAATAAATTGTCTCAACATAAATGCACCAAGATACATATAAAATACATTTAACACCAGAAACACAATAGATAAATGCAACAGAAAACCCTATATGCAAATACATAAATACCTAACCAATTAACCACCTATTTAGATACATATTTAAAATCCATATTCAATATAAATATATTATTAATTTAGCAGTGAAACACTTAATCTTAAACGCTGTATACTGGTAGAAAAATGCCCCTTTTTCTACGCCCTCACCAACACAGTTAAATCCAACACTTTAAATTGAGCGACTTCACCCTCCTGATGAAGCAAACTGCTCCAACATTTATCAAACTAAGCAAAGAATATCAACACTAAACAACAGTTACATAACACACTGTGTGTATTTAGCCTCCAGACTAAGCACGCTACATGCACACAACCCCCCCTCCCATCTCACCAGCGCAACAGGTGCGCCACACCCACGAAGAGAAATATTAAATCTTACATACTTTTGGCACAACTCTGGGTTATCTGTAATGAACTAAACCTTTTTCCACTCTGCGCTGGCGTCTTTTGTACTCCTTGATTTGACACAGCGGTCTAATTACCGGGCTCGCGCACCAGCAGATGAGACAGGAGCGCGCCGCGTTATACCTGCGCGCGAACGTAAACTGATCGGCTCTGATTTTATAAGCCAACTGGCCGAAATAATGCCGAATTATATACATTTGTTTATTGAAATACTCCCACACTTTTGACGACTTTTGGCGTGCTTTTTTCCCCTCGCTCGCACCGCTCGCATCATCTGCTTTGCGCTCCGCCATGACGGCAGTGTGGCGTAAATATGCGACGCGTCGAAGCATAAAAACGACATCGACGTATTTACGTAACCGATGACGTCGACTACGTCGACGCGTCGTTTCAGCCTTATTTGGCTTCAAGCCGGAATATGTCGAACAGACAACCGTAATTTGTCAAGTGTGGGGCAGAAGCGTTGCTAAAAAAAGTAGCATTACTGCTAATTTGTAGCATCATTTGAAAAGTCACCCGCTAGAGAATAAGGAGTGCTTGAAACTCCGCATGTCAACATCTCCGTTCAGTGCCACACCAACAAAATGCTGAGGCAACCATTTCCACATCAGCACCGTATGAAAAAAATAGTCAACAACAGAAGGAGATAACGTCCGCAGGAACCTACCACATAGCGAAGGATTTGATTTCCTATTATGGAGTTCATTTTTATTTGACACTTATTGAAATATCTTGTGCGACATCATGCACAAAAGTGCACTTTTTAAACTATTGTAGTGGCGTTTTGTACAAAAAGTGCACTTTAATTTAGTGTTGTTTTGATAAGTCATCTTAGTGACATCATGCACAAAAGTGCACTCATAGCTTGTTTTAAAATGTCTCTGACAATCTTGCACTTTCTGTTTTGAAATGACATGAATGTTTGTGCCACTGCTTAGTAACTGTTTAATAAATACAGTTTTGCTAAATTGACTTAGTTGTGATTTCCCTCTCTGCATGAAAGTTTAAAATGAGCATATATTAATGCAGTATGAACAACAATGTTTTAATGTAGACACATAGAATCATCATACTGGTGTGATTATATACATCAAGTGTTCATTCAAGGCTAAGGCAAAATATCGAGATATATATCGTGTATCGTGACATGGCCTAAAAATATTGAGATATTAAAAAAAGGCCATATCGCCCAGCCCTAATATACAGGTAAAAGCCAGTAAATTAGAATATTTTGAAAAACTTGATTTATTTCAGTAATTGCATTCAAAAGGTGTAACTTGTACATTATATTTATTCATTGCACACAGACTGATGCATTCAAATGTTTATTTCATTTAATTTTGATGATTTGAAGTGGCAACAAATGAAAATCCAAAATTCCGTGTGTCACAAAATTAGAATATTACTTAAGGCTAATACAAAAAAGGGATTTTTAGAAATGTTGGCCAACTGAAAAGTATGAAAATGAAAAATATGAGCATGTACAATACTCAATACTTGGTTGGAGCTCCTTTTGCCTCAATTACTGCGTTAATGCGGCGTGGCATGGAGTCGATGAGTTTCTGGCACTGCTCAGGTGTTATGAGAGCCCAGGTTGCTCTGATAGTGGCCTTCAACTCTTCTGCGTTTTTGGGTCTGGCATTCTGCATCTTCCTTTTCACAATACCCCACAGATTTTCTATGGGGCTAAGGTCAGGGGAGTTGGCGGGCCAATTTAGAACAGAAATACCATGGTCCGTAAACCAGGCACGGGTAGATTTTGCGCTGTGTGCAGGCGCCAAGTCCTGTTGGAACTTGAAATCTCCATCTCCATAGAGCAGGTCAGCAGCAGGAAGCATGAAGTGCTCTAAAACTTGCTGGTAGACGGCTGCGTTGACCCTGGATCTCAGGAAACAGAGTGGACCGACACCAGCAGATGACATGGCACCCCAAACCATCACTGATGGTGGAAACTTTACACTAGACTTCAGGCAACGTGGATCCTGTGCCTCTCCTGTCTTCCTCCAGACTCTGGGACCTCGATTTCCAAAGGAAATGCAAAATTTGCTTTCGTCAGAAAACATGACTTTGGACCACTCAGCAGCAGTCCAGCTCTTTTTTTCCTTAGCCCAGGTGAGACGCTTTTCGCGCTGTTTCTTGGTCAACAGTGGCTTTACACGAGGTATGCGGCAGTTGAAACCCATGTCTTTCAAGCGTCTCTTGGTGGTGGATCTTGAAGCACTGACTCCAGCAGCTGTCCACTCCTTCTGAATCTCCCCCACATTTTTGAATGTTTTTTTTTTCACAATCTTGACCAGGGCGCGGTGATCCCTATCGCTTGTACACTTTTTCTGACCACAGTTTTTCCTTCCCTTTGCCTCTCCATTAATGTGTTTGGACACAGAGCTCTGAGAACAGCCAGCCTCTTCAGCAATAACCTTTTGTGTCTTTCCCTCCTTGTGCAATGTGTCGATGGTTGCCTTTTGGACAGCTGTCAAATCTGAAGTCTTCCCCATGTTTGTGTAGGCTTCAGAACTGGACTGAGAGACCATTTAAAGCCCTTTGCAGGTGTTTTGAGTTAATCAGCTGATTAGTTTGTGGCACCAGGTGTCTTCAAAATTTAACCCTTACACAATATTCTAATTTTGTGACACACGGAATTTTGGATTTTCATTTGTTGCCACTTCAAATCATCAAAATTAAATGAAATAAACATTTGAATGCATCAGTCTGTGTGCAATGAATAAATATAATGTACAAGTTACACCTTTTGAATGCAATTACTGAAATAAATCAAGTTTTTCAAAATATTCTAATTTACTGGCTTTTACCTGTATATATATATATAAATAACTTACGCATTCTAATGCAACCCAGCAGACACCATTTTGGATTGGAATATTTGAGTTAAGTCATACAACAATGTCACAAAAGTTTCCCAACAAAGCCTTATGTTCTTTACTGCTTTTGGTTCTTGAGCGCATAGCAAACCACACCAAAACCAGGTAGCTTTTTTACATTTGTACACATGTCAATGCAGTCTCGAAATGTGCACCTAAACTTTGTTTACTTACATAAAACTCAGCCATTTTCTTCTCATTTTAATACTAATTGCATATCTAATTAGGTATTATGCAAATGTATTAATAAATGTTACGCTTAGTATTGGTAGGAATGGGCATTATTATACTACCGGTACATGAAGTTGATCAATAATTGGGAAATGAATACATTGTTACATTTTAAATAGGACGAAAGAATCTCTCTGATTGTTCTGAACTCGTCTTTGAATGCCGATGTTGTAATAAGGAGGTGCCACATAGTGAACATCTGCATTAAATTTCCCATAATAGTTTTTGTTTAGACAGCAAACTACTTAAAGGAAGCAGTGCCTTCAGTTATGTCTTGATTGCTTCAAGACACAATGAATCATTCATCAGTTAAATAGTTATGCCATTGCCGACTAATTAAAAGTAAGGGTTTTGTATACTCGTACTTTCCCCCATTCAAACATACAGTATCTTTTTTTCCAAACTAGGCTGCACAAGCTCTTGGTGACTGTTATGAATTGGGCCACAGTTCTTGCCAACGCTCGGAGCGGAAAGTATGTCACCAGAGGGACGGGGAAAAACCAGGCAGAAGGAACTGGTGTTCTCACATATTTACAGTATTTACCTTGTACGCCTCATCCTTTCATGCTGTCTGCCAAACCAATCACGTGCAGCACATTTTTCTTTTGTTTTGATTGTACACTTCTCAGATTTGTTGCCAAGATTAGTGAGGGCAAGAACTGCTCAAATCTGCTGCAGTAACGGTTCTACTAAAAGTCAACTATGTGTTGAATGTTTAAAACATTGTCTGACGAGACTTTAAAGCAAAAGAAGGAATAACAAATCAATTCAGTTTAAAATAGGGTTGTCAAAGATTCCATTTTAACTCATGTGATAAATCACAAAAAATTATGCATTAAACATGTATAAACGCAAAATAATCACGAAAATTATTTTGAGCGCACATGCTCCTTTACCTTAACCGTGATCAGGTGTAAAAAAAAGTGTGATTAACCTGATTAAAAATAATGATAATTTGACAGCAGTACTTTAAAGCCCAAACTATTCATTTATTTATTAGCCAAATAAGTCAAACAAAGTAATTTGAACAACAGAGTGCCCAGAAATATTGTCTCACTCATTATGTTTACCAACCGTAGCACTGGCTCACGGAAACACAACACAAGAGTGTCCTTGCTGGTCTTAATATTTATACAACCCACTAAAGGACCATGGAAACCTATCATTCTTATAACAAGCCGATAGTGCCATCAACATATTTTTTCCAGCTATTGCTTTAGAATCCAATATCTACACTATGTTGATTCAAATCAAGGCTACTCATTAATTGATAGTTGGTCTATTTTAGGATATCGGTAAGCCAATAGTCAAAGATGGCCCATATAACGGGAAAACAAAGACCGACACATTTTTGTCAAAATTAAAAATACAAAGGAGTGATCGTACCACCCACAAACATAGATCATTAAAAATTAATACAAAACCCAAAACCAGTAAAGTTGGCACATTGTGTAAATGGTAAATAAAAACAGAATACAATGATTTGCAAATCCTTTTTAACTTATATTAAATTGAATAAACTGCAAAGACAAGATATTTAATGTTTGAACTGAGAAAAAAAATTTTTTTTTGCAAATAATCATTAACTTAGAATATAATGGCAGCAACACATTGCAAAAAAGTTGGCACAGGGGCATTTTTACCACTGTGTTACATGGCCTTTCCTTTTAACAACACCCAGTAAACGTTTGGGAACTGAGGAGACACATTTTTTAAGCTTTTCAGGTGGAATTCTTTCCCATTCTTGCTTGATGTACAGCTTAAGTTGTTCAACAGTCCGGGGTCTCCGTTGTGGTATTTTAGGCTTCATAATGCGCCACACATTTTCAATGGAAGACAGGTCGGGACTACAGGCAGGCCAGTCTAGTACTCGCACTCTTTTACTACGAAGCCACGTTGTTGTAACACGTGCAGAATGTGGCTTGGCATTGTCTTGCTGAAATAAGCAGGGGCGTCCATGAAAAAGATGTTGCTTGGATGGCAACATATGTTGCTCCAAAACCTGTATGTACCTTTCAGCATTAATGGTGCCTTCACAGATGTGTAAGTTACCCATGCCTTGGGCACTAATACACCCCCATAGCATCACAGATGCTGGCTTTTGATCTTTGCGCCTGTAACAATCCGGATAGTTTTACTCTTTTGTCCGGAGGACACAACGTCCACATATTCCAAAAACAATTTCAAATGTGTACCACAAAACACTTTTCAACTTTGCATCAGTCCATCTAAGATGAGCTCGGGCCCAGTGAAGGGTTTCTGGGTGTTGTTGATAAATGGCTTTGGCTTTGCATTGTAGAGTTTTAACTTGCACTTACAGATGTAGCGATAAACTGTAGTTACTGACTGTGGTTTTCTGAAGTGTTCCTGAGTCCATGTGGTGATATCCTTTACACACTGATGTCGCTTTTTGGGTTTTGTAGTTAAAGATTGCCCACATAAAAAGTGTGTCTGTATTTTGTTCGTATTTTTGTTTTGCTTGTTTGTATTTTTTGTCAACTGTTAATAGAAACATCAGAGACTTGTTGGTGCGTCTGATTTCAACTGTGTCCTGGAGTTGAATAAAGCTACCATTAAAAAATTATAAACAGTCACCTATTTGTTTGTGACCTTCACCGTTGCACACAAAAGGGAATCATTTTGTCAAAACATGCACTGCAATTCCTGTGCTATCGTTTTCATAGTGGGGCTGTTATTAAACTTTGAGGTCTGGCCACATACATCAGGATGACTTGAAATTTCTCACACAGCTCAACGCGGTCTTACAAAACTGTAACGTTAGGGTGTTTTAGCTCTGTCGCCACGTAACAATAACAACCTTTTTATTTCTTAGAGCCACTTTTACAAAATAAAAAATGGCAGAGAGGTACTGATTTATGTGACCTGTTTTTATAGCTTATTTCAACTCAAACAAAGGGAATAAGCTTGTTATGCCAAATCATTGACAAAATGTCACATTTTCTATTGAAAATGTTCGTCTGCATCTTACATTTCAGTATGCATTTTCTAGTGCAATGTTTTTTTAATCACTATTTGAACTACTTAGAATAAATACATTATTTTGTGCAGCTATTGTCTTTATGCTATTGTGTGTTACTTTGTCATTAAATATGTCTGAATTGAGCAGTTATATACGAATATTGACAGACCCTTTGGTGAGCTTTTTCAAAAAGCCTATTCTACATGTTTTGGGCCTAAGATAAGTGCTAAATTATGTTTTATTTATATATGTATCACAGTGCAGTATTTGTGTGATGATCCGTTGCCCGGATCATGTTTTGTTTTAGTTTAAGACTCCCTTAGTTCTGTTTCAGCACCCCTGAGTTTGTGTTTCTTGGTTGCCATGGGTGCTGATTATTTTCCACCTGCCTCTGATTTGTGTTCGGGACGCTCACCTGCTCCCGGGCACTAATCAGAGAGCTATTTATTCCTGCCTTTCGCCACACTCAGTCTGGCTGTTTTGTTTGCTTCATGCAACATTACGTTGGTAAATCCTAGCTTCTGATTCCTGTTTCTATGCTAAGCTTTTCCGCTAGCTTTTTCCTTAGCTTCCACGCTTTCCTGTACTTTTGTATTTTGCCTGATTTATGGATAATAAATCCTTGTCCTACCTCCACGCTGCCTCCTGAGTTCCATCTGCATCTTGGGGAAACGATCCGCGCATAACCATGCGACCACCCAACCGAAACAATTTGTCTTATTTTCATGACTTCCTTTTCCAGGTTAAGGTTGAACTCTACTTTGTAAATAACAAAACTTCTTCACCGCGACAATCTCAAGCCGACCAACTTTTTGATGTATGTCATCTTCAACTTCTGTCTTATCCATAACACATCCCAATTTCGGTGAGCCTTTACTCGAGCAATGAGGAACGACAGCAGCTGGGAGTAGCATCGGACTTTAAGCTATCAACGAGCTACCAATGGCTGTCAGGCCAAACTTCTTTTGAGGCAACATTAGTAACACAGCTTTGGCTTGAGCGATGTGGAATGACAATGTAGACAAGCAATGCTAACATGGAATGCTATCATGGAATGCTTACATCAAAGCTATCTATCGTAGCTGCGAGGGTCAAGTTGACCATGTTTTTGAAGACCATCCCACGCCGGTGTTTTCACACACAAAAGCCCAGTTCTGACTCAGAGGAATCACTCAGGATGTGACGGAAGACTTCCTTGTATTGGCCGTTTTGTAGTGGTGACGGCCATAACAATGACGCTTGGAGGATACCAGTAAATACTGTAATCTACAGTAGAACACACTCATTCTACTGTAGATAGTCACATTTGAGTGAAAATGTGACTATTATGGGTGTTATTTCATATTTAAAGGGTTCTAATCCTGTTTAAAGTGGTCATATTAAGATGTTTTCCTACATTTAAATCAGGGGTTCCCACACTTTTTGTGCAGGCGAGCTACTTTTCATTTGATCAAGTCGAAGTGATCTACCTCATTCATATATATAATTTGTATTTATTGATTTATGTAAGATATGTTTTTGTTAACAAGTTAAATGTGTTTAATGATAATACAAGCATGTTTATCACATAGAGTATTCCTTTCTTTCATGAAGACAAGAATATAAGTTGGTGTATTACCTGATTCTGATGACTTGCATTGATTGGAATCAGACAGTAGTGATGATAACGTCCACATATTCAAATGGAGGAAAAAAAAACATCCTCTTTTCTGTCCAATACCACATGAAAGTGGTTGGTTTTTGCCATCTTATTTGTCCAGCTTCCCTACTCCTTGTTATACACTTTACAAGAAATACATTGACTGCAAACTCTGTGGCTTGCTAGCTTGTGCACGCTTCTGAGACTCTTATTTTGTTAGCGCAGGCAGGATGAAGCAGGGCTTTTATTGTGAAGACAGGAACTGTGCGGTCGGTGCCGTGAATGTCAATCATGTGACGAAAGTGACGTCTTGGTGAAGAATGATGATGGCTAATTTTTAGGTCTATTTTTTTAATGCCTGGCTGGCGATGGACTGACACACCCTTCGCCATCAACCGCTAGCTCGCGAGCAACGTAATGGGCACCCCTGATTTAAATAATTTCCTTGTGGTCTACATAACATGAAATAGTGGTTCTTTGGTCAAAATGTTGCATTGATTATGTTTTACAGATCGTTTTCAAACTGCTTTCTGACCATCTCTTCAGAATTTTCCGTTTTGCGGGCAGGTCTTATTTATGTGCCTCCACTTCGACTGCGTCTTCTCCTCGCCATCTTTGTTGTATTTCTTAGCACATCCATAGCGGGTCTACTTACAGATCTAAATTCGAACTATACAATACTTTGTATTAGAAATGGCAACAGCGGAGGATGCATGTGAATGTTCGAGCATAGAGAAAAATAAAGAGCTTATTGACTACAGTGCCGGACTACAATTTTCCCCAACCGGTGATGTCACAAGTTGTGCAAATTCCAAACAGCTCATTTGGCGGAAGTATGAAGGAAGGCAAATTATATTTTCCCCATGCCTCCACGGTTTGATTAAAAAAATGTATGCAGATCTCAAATACACAACAGCAGTTACCAATAGGTAAGAACATTTGGTTTTGCATCAAAGGGCCACTTTAGAACATTTATTTAGAAGGTCAGTAACAGTTTTTGTATGCTCTAACTATGAAGGTATTCGATATAATAATAAAAATCCTATTTTGCTGTAATTCGTTTGTCTTTGCCCCAATTGGCTCCACTGAACGTCGACAAGACCAAGGAGATCATCGTCGACTTCAGGAGGCACCAGTCCAGCCACACTCTACTCTTCATCAACGGCACAGCAGTGGAGATAGTAAGCAGCACCAAGTTCCTGGGGGCGCAGATAACTGACAACATGACCTGGTCCCTACACACCGGAGCAATGGGAAAAAGAGCTCAGCAGCGCATGCATTTTTTGCGTCGGATGAAAAGAGCACAGCTCCCTCCCCCCATTCTCACCACATTCTACAGAGGCACTATAGAGAGCCCGCTGACCAAATGCATCTCTGTCTGGACTGGAGCCTGCAGTGCCTCAGACTGGAAGTCTCTGCAGAGAGTGGTGAGGACGGCAGAAAAGATCATCAGGACTCTTCTTCCTTCAATCCGAGAAATTGCAAAAAGCCGCTGCCTGACCAAGGCTCAGAAAATCTTTAGAGACTCCTCCCACCCCCACCAAGGGCTGTTTTCACTGCTGGACTCTAGAAAGAGGTCCCTCAGCCTCCGTAGCAGAACCTCCAGGTTCTGTAATAGCTTCTTCCCTCAGGCCATAAGACTCTTGAACGCATCATAATAATCCCTAAATTCCCCCCAAAAATGGATTAACTCGCTGGACTATAAAGACAATATAACATACATCCATAAACGTGGGGGCATATGCAAAAGTGCAATATATTTATCTGTACAGTAATCTATTTATTTATATCTGCACCTTATTGCTCTTTTATCCTGCATTACAACCAGCTAATGCAATTACATTTTGTTCTTATCTGTACTGTAAAGTTCAAATATGAAGTCTAAATTAATCGCGATAAACGAGGGACGACTGTACATGTTAACGGACAAGTTATGGCACTACTTCTGTGACAAGAAAGTGTGTCTAAATAATTAATTACATGATCAGTAAACTAATAATCCCATATCAGGGGCTAATGTAGTGGGTTTGACCTATGACCTTTCAGGAAGGGTCCGCAATTCAGCCAGAAATCCAGGAACCACGAGTGACATTCCGTGTGATACGTGTAGAATGGCACTTAAAGAGTGACTTACCAGAGCCAAAGGCCTTGGCCACCAGCCAGGTCAAGCTGCAGGTGATCTTGGCCCTGATGACGTCATAGTGGTCGAAGCTCCTGACGGCAGGGACGATGAAGGTCCGTCTCATGCCGCTATCATCTCCCATCTTCTTCGCTGCCACTGCGGCAGGGCAGGAGGACACCAGGCCAGTCCGGAATTCCTCCGGAGTCAAAATGACAACATTCTCCCTCCAGAATGTGAAGATAAACCTTCCGATGTTCACATCACTCTCGCGTCCTGCAGCTGGAGTTTAGTCCATTCCCGAGCAAAAACATCCATGGGGGGAAAAAATACGTCGCTGGGATACGTTCGAGTCAGAAAGAAAGTTTGAAACAAAAATGGGCGTTTGTGTCCATGTTGCTTCTTCTTCTGGCTATTTCCTCCCTCGCTTCTCTCGCCGAATCTGCTCTGCGTTTTTCTCGCTTCAAAGAACCCAGCGGAGAAGGCTTCAGTGCGCATGCGCGGTCCACCCACCTTTTTCATCCTTTCTGACTCACGAGGAGTGAAATAAATTATACTGTATATTTTTTTTTAATATTTTTAAATATTATTTCAAAATGTTTGTATTTGATGTATACCTGATACATCAAACATATATATATAATTACATACTATGTATATAATTGTATATTATATTTTATATATATATATATATATATATATATATATATATATATGGATTAGATTATACTAGAAACATCTTTACATTTAATTTAATACATTTTTTTAAATAATTGAATTTTAATTTTGTTTTTGAAATAAATTATACCGTATATTTTTTTAATATTTAAAAAAAATATTTCTAAATGATTGTATTTGATGTATACCTGATACATCAAATACAAACATTTAATATTTTTGAAATATTTGAAAAGTGTATTAAATTAAATGTAAAGTTGTTTCTAGCATAATCTAATCCATATATTTTAATAATTGAATTTTAATTTTGGTTTTGAAAAAAATTATATTGTATACTTTTCAAATATTTCAAAATATTAAATGTTTGTATTTGATGTATCAGGTATACATCAAATACAAAAATTTAGAAAGAATATACAGTATAATTTATTTCAAAACCCAAATTAAAATTCCATCCATCCATCCATTTTCTACCGCTTATTCCCTTTTGGGGTGGCGGGGGGCGCTGGAGCCTATCTCAGCTACAATCGGGCGGAAGGCGGGGTACACCCTGGACAAGTCGCCACCTCATCGCAGGGCCAACACAGATAGACAGACAACATTCACACTCACATCCACACACTAGGGCCAATTTAGTGTTTCCAATCAACCTATCCCCAGGTGCATGTCTTTGGAGGTGGGAGGAAGCCGGAGTACCCGGAGGGAACCCACGCAGTCACGGGGAGAACATGCAAACTCCACACAGAAAGATCCCGAGCCTGGGATTGAACCCAAGACTACTCAGGACCTTCGTATTGTGAGGCAGATGCACTAACCCCTCTGCCAATTAAATTATTTTAAAAAAAATATTAAATTGAATGTAAAGATGTTTCTAGTATAATCTAATCCATATATATTGTATATGTATATATACAGTATATATATACAGTATATATATATATATATATATATATATATATTATATATATATAATACAATATACAATTATATATATAATATGTAATTAAATATATATGTTTGATGTATCAGGTATACATCAAATACAAACATTTTGAAATTATATTTAAAAATATTTAAAAAATATACTGTATAATTTATTTCAAAACAAAAATTAAAATATTATATATATATATGGATTAGATTATGCTAGAAAGAACTTTACATTTAATTTAATAAAAAAAATTTAATAATTGAATTTTGATTTTAGTTTTGAAATAAATTATACTGTATATTTTTCAAATATTTTTAAATATTATTTCAAAATGTTTGTATTTGATGTATACCTGATACATCAAATACAAACATAAATATAGTATATAATTATATATAATATACATATATACTGTGTGTATATATATATATATATATATATATATATATATATATATATATATATATATATATATATATATATATATATATATATATATATGTATATATATATATATAATATTATATATAATTATATATTGTATTCATAATTATATATATATATATATATACTATATATATATATATTAATATTAAATGAAGTGGTGGCCCCGCCATATCATTTTATGTGGTCTGCCACATTATTTCAATTGGCCCGCCATGTGATTTATGTGGTCAGTCACAACATTTAACATGGTCCGCCACGTCATTGTATTTGGCCCGCAAAAGGCTAGGAATAATGAATTACTTTCTGGCTAAATGTATATTTGTTCTTTTAATTTGAAAAAAAAAAAATGCACTACACGCAATTGCATATGTTCAACACTTTAATATTGTCTGATCATGCAATAAGATGTTTAAAGTATTTTTTGTTTGGTTATCAAAAATCAATACTTAATTCATCAATCCTAATTAAAAACAGTTGCGTAAGCAAATTATATAACACGGCTATTATACGTTTGAAATCACATTTTATTCAGTGTTACAAAAGGCCCTCTGAGGTAAGTCATAATTGCAATGTGGCCCTCAACAATATCAAGTTTGACATCCCTAAACTACACTATTTAAACCAATATTAAATATTCATCTGCAAAAAACTAAACAAAAACAATAGTAATATTGACATACAAATAAAATAGAAACATGGTGTGTGTCCGAAAAGAAGCAGGAAAAAGAAAAAGCTGTGCCCCATCACGCAGATAAACTAATCGGTAATCATCAATACAATACATAATCACCTCATACTTGAAAGTATTAGGTATAATAATAGATATAAGAATTAATTTATTTAAATATTTCACATAAACTCACAATATAAAACCCTTTATTAATTGAATAAAAAAATTTGAAAAATCAAAGAGTATATAACATATTGGTATTTTTAGTTCCCTAGTGTGTGAATGTGAGTGTGAATGTTGTCTGTCTATCTGTGTTGGCCCTGTGATGAAGTGGCGACTTGTCCAGGGTGTACCCCGCCTTCCGCCCGATTGTAGCTGAGATAGGCTCCAGCGCCCCCCGCGACCCCGAAGGCATTAAGCGGTAGAAAATGGATGGATGGATAGTTCATTTAGCAATTTCCATGCTTGAAAATGCTTAATTTAGGGCAATTTTTTTGTAGAATACGCTTAAAAAAATTTAAACTGAAACAAAAACAATCTGCGATGTGGTGAGAGAAGGCTGTACATAATGTTCAACTCTTTATTTAATGAATCACAAATGTTGGTGCATTTGCAAACAGCTAAAATTATGAACAAATACTTTTTTTTACAAAAGAATGTACAACAATTCTGCTCAACAAAAAAGTAGAAATTAATCACAAGGGAAATTGTTACTTAAAACATTTGAATGCACATACAACACATAA
Source organism: Nerophis lumbriciformis (assembly GCF_033978685.3). Taxonomy (NCBI): domain Eukaryota; kingdom Metazoa; phylum Chordata; class Actinopteri; order Syngnathiformes; family Syngnathidae; genus Nerophis; species Nerophis lumbriciformis. Next base: position 2,003,056 of record NC_084566.2, read on the forward strand.
AACATTTAGTATATTAAATTATGGAATTAATTAAGCAAATAAGTCAAACAATGTATTAATAAGATTCAATTTAAAGAGAGAAAACTCAAAGTGTTTACAAGGTACAAGGACGAAGAATCATCATCATCATATTAAAACAAAATCCAACTACAATGAAATTAAATGTTCTTTTGTGTCAATACATTATTTTCTTCATTGCCAGAATAGATTTTCAATGCCATAAATATTTTGTTTCAATACACAATATTTAAAGCCAACCATAAAGTTTAACACTGAAAATAAAAGTATACAACACTGAATACTAAAATAATGACAAATAAAAGGAAGAGAACTGTCACTAAAAAAGACGGCCAAAAAAGGGCAAATCTGAAGAATAACATTGACTGACACATCCTAGTATAAAATGAAATAAAATGTGATTTGTTTTTAAATGGAAACTTTTTCAGTGTCGACAAATCATTTTGTACACTGCTCGAATTGTACTTTTAAATGGCAAAACTGTAAAATTGTAAGTTCAAAACAGAAAGTTAGACTTGATAAACAATGACACGGAAAAGAAAATACTGAATACTGAAAACAAGATAAATGCCACTGGGAAAAAGATAGACACAAAAGGGGAAATCTGAAGCTTGGCATTTAAAGGGATCATCTGAAAAATATCCAAATTAAGAGCGTCATATTTAAAGTCAATCAAACCTTTTTTCCATGTCGATACATTTTCTACATTACGTAGATTTATTTTTAAAAAGCCCCAAACAAACTTGATAGAAATTTTCTGCTTTAAAGATGTTTGGGTTTGTAAAATTTTAAATAGTTTTTTTTTTTTTAAACTGCATGTGCATATCTGAAGCTCTCTGGTGCCACTCGAGGAAGCAAATATCAAATGTTTCAAAACCTCTGTTCCGCATCATAATCAGTGAGTGATATAAAAAAAAAATGGAAATTCGATTTTAATATACTTTATTACCTGTTTTGCAATGAACAATTAATCATTGTTGATTATTTTTTCTTCCTTTAGAATAAAGTTCAAGGCTGGATGTAGTACTTAAAAACGCCACAAAGGGCAGTAACGAAACATCATGGGGTCAACCTGCCTTAAAACACTACCGAAGAAAAAAGAGGCGGAAGTTAGTAAAACAAATAATGTGAGTAAGGTCAGTATATTTTCTCGTACGGTTGTTGTTGTTTTTTTTAACTCTCTTATAGTTTCCTGACCATAAAAGAAACGTGTTAATTGTGCTTGCTAAATATAAACAAATACGTTAGAGGCGGTTAGCATTGCTAATCAGAGTGGACACTAGTAGGTGCTAATAGTGACACTGTGTATCACTGCCTCTCCATCTTGTTCGTGTATTAAGCAATCATTTGTGATTTAGTCAGTGATGTAGTCCAATTGTGGTCAGCTTAGTCACAATACAGCATTCATGTAACCCAAGTGTGGGAAAAAAACTGTTTTTAACCATATTGTTTATTTTCTAGTGCAGACATCCAGCAGCTAATGGAAAGCAAAACAAGAAGATGCACCCTCTTGAACAAGATGATCAACTTGACTCACCTTCCTCAACTTTAAAGGGAAAGTATTTTATATTAATCTAGATTCTAGAGCAGATCTGGGCAAAATACGGCCTGCGGGCCACATGCGGCCCATTAAGATGTACAATCCGGCCCGCCGGACGTTCTACATAATTTTGTTGGACCTTTAACATCAAAACTGTAGCCGCCATTATGATGTGCAGTGCTGTTTTTAAATGACCGTAAGTTTTGAACTATAGAAAGTATTTAAATGTTCGTAATCTGCGCTTTTGAGTGTTTTACGAGTTATTGCGGTAATATACGTCACAGGAGCTCAGAGAGGAACGAAGCAGAGTGGGCGGGGTTGGTTTTTGGAGCAGCCTGCCTGAAACGCATGTGTCAGGAACAGATTTTTACAACAAATTTCTGCAGAACAGTGATATTATATCTTATTGTAGGTTTGTATTACCCTTTGCATTCATATTTTGCTGTTTGTTACATTTTTGTTGTGTTTTGCTTGATTGTAAAAGATGTCTATGGAGGAGCTGGTCTGAGAAGTAAGAGGAGCGATGTTCATATGTTGTTAATATTCAGTGTTTTATTGTTCATAGTTAATATTGTAAATCCCACTTTCTTTCTTTTCATGTACATTTTGGGTGTCCCATTCAGTAAAAAACTGTAAAATTCTATTCCGTTTTTTTGAGGTGGTCTGTCATAACGTCTTTAGAATTCTATCGGACATTGTGACTTTTGGTATTGGTGTTCCTGGAAAAAAAGGCACCCAAACACACATACTGTACAACAGATTTTTACAGCTAAATGTTTATATATCATTTATACACACATACACATTGGCCCCCCAGACACATTTTTTCTCTCAATGTGGCCCCTGAGTCAAAATATTGGCCCAGCTCTGTTCTAGAGGGAGAATGACAATACACCACTTTTAGGATTTACTAGACAATGCTAAAATTATTTGTGCACTCTCATGCTTACAAAAGGCAAAACCTTAAACCTGCACAAAGGACCACACTTTCAGACCATAAATAAGAACACATACTTAGGTAACTTTATCTTAATTCAATTTAAGTTCTCTATATGAGAACACGGACTAACTCCTGATGACACATAAGAACACACAGGAGGGGAAAACCTGTCCAATGTGTTACAGGCAGCATTTAAAATTGGCACTGCACATACCGTTCCTGGAGAAACACACATGAATTGAAAACAACAGAGCTTTTCATTGTTCTTGTTTATTTAACTGAATAAAATGCACCTTGTAACACATGTCAACCATGTGTACCCATCTCTTAATGAATGAACCCTTGTTAAATGGTAAATTGGATCTGAAATAAATTAATACCTTATTTTATAATCAAGAATAGATTAAAAAGAAGGCATACAGAAGAACTGCTATACCCCCTAGTGTTTGTGACATGTTTCTGCAGGAACATGAAGAAACATGTAACCACACATTGGCCAATAGATGGCAGTGTCCAGCTAAACATTCACCTAGTGACAGTCTCGATATACATATATACACACCTTGGTGATAATACAGTCCTTTTAGTGTTTAAAAAGCAAAATATTATTTCTGAAATAAGTTGTATACTGATTAGCATTTATTTCCTCGTTTCTTTAACAGTTGAAATGTCATTTGCTTCACACCCACGGCAATCTACTGTCATTTGATTGTTGTTACCAATGATAATACAGCGACTATGGTCAATATGAGTATTTGAATACACACTGGGAAAGCCCACTGAGTTGTCGTGGATGTTGAGTTTTCCAAACTTATGTGCTGCTTCCTGCCTCTGTGTTCTCTGCTCTCCTGACCAAATTATTTTCTGTCTATTGATTTTTGCTAATGAAAAAACCTTTTTTATTTTTTTCTCAGAGCATTTGCTCTCCTCAAGGGGAACCAAATTCTGTAGCACCGCAGACCATCTATGTCTGGGCATTTGGTTTTCCTTTGGTATCAAAGGTATGACTGTATTGTACTTGTGTACATTGTTAATGGAGTGTGTCAGGGCCGTGTGGGTCTTCACCTCCAACATGCGTGTGTTGAAGTTTTGAGTGAGCAGCAGCAGAGTGAATGCGGAGTTGTTGATCGCATCCTCTACACACTTTAGGGTGCTCTTTCCAGGTATGGCAAAGTCCTCAGAGAAAGTTGCACCCTTATAACCGATCATAGTCTCGAGGTCCAGCTTCAGGAGCTCTGCTACTTCAGCATCTTCTGGAGCATGTAAGATGACAAATGAGTAAAATATGGCCTCCTCATCCTCCTCTTGTGCACTCTTCTGTTGAACGTTGCTTGTTGCAGAAGTGGTCGGTGTGATTCTTTGGTTCGGAGGTTCTTTCTTATTGAAATCCTCATCCTTTCTGTGCTCCCTTTCAGATGCCACATCCATCGTTGAGTCTTCATGGACAGGTGGTTCACTGCTCCTTGGCTGTGACCACACAGATGAGAGGTGAGATTGCTCAGTAGAGTTGCTGTCTCTCACGGTAGGCGTAATTAGGCTTTGTTCAGGGTTTCCTGGGGTCATTTTGGCCTCTTCGTACGGGACCGTCCGGGGCAGGCTGATTTCTAGATGAGTGGGAAATGAAAGCTCAGAACAGCTTGTCTGCAGTGAGCTGGCAAAGTCTTGGGCCTGGTTTGTAACCTCTTCATCCAGGCTGTTGGGGCCATCATGATAAGAGCCCGATTCGAGGTCTCTGGAGGAGCACAGCCACACAGCAATCTCAGGCCCACACACATCTTTAGCTTCCTCTCTGAGCTGATCATGTAACAGACCCTCACCTTCACTAGAAAGAGCCCTCTTGTAGGCCAGATTCCTTAACAGCGGATCGCACAGTCTGTGCTCGGACAGAATTTTAAAAACACGAGCCAACGCAGCCAAAGATTCTCTCGTTAAGTGGCTGGATTCACCACAGAGCTCCGCAAAGTCTTCTAATCTATCCTGGCTCTTCTTCCATAGATCAGCCACATGCTTGGCGAGGTTGTTGTCCTCCAGCAGGCAGAGTTTGTCCAGAGCTTCTTCTTTACGAAGAACAATCAAACATAAGGCATGTACGATATTCTCTTCTGGAGAATCCCCAAGGTGAAATGTCAGGCTCAACACTTGCTCCGGTGAGACGCTGACCAGTAAGTCATAGACATCCCTCAGGCCTGTGCCGTCAGATACCTCCTCTTGATTCATTTTTTTCTTTCCTTAGCAATTGCGCAGAAAAATACGCTTCCTTGTTTGTTGTTAAATGTGGTGCACCATTTCCAAATCAGGCTGGTTTCTAAGAGAGAATAATAACATTAGAGACAAACATTCAAATGAAACGTGAAGACGCAGCTTGAATGCGACTTTGAATTATTTGTACATGTTAACCTTTGAGCAGGTTCCCTATTGAAAAATTAACAAACACATGTTGGAAGTTACCCACTCGCAGGGAGTTCTTGACTTTGGAATCAGGAAGTGCCCCACATTTCGACGACTCAGCTCAGTTAAGACACCCTCTGTCTTTTGCTGAGAAAACTTGTTGCTGATTCTCATTTAAAATCAATAGTTTTAGAAGAATCCTCTGGCGGAGAGGCCAATGTTTTTTTCACCAGCTTAGCTCTACGTTTGCTAGCAGCCGCACCAATGGAAGCTCACGTCATGATGTCATAAATGACAAGGTAGGGCAGCTCTCGATGGACAAAAAACAAAAGCAGGAAGCAGAGTTCACCTTTGCAAACATGTCGCCTTCTCTCTTAACTTTGTAAACATTCCTGTCTAGCGCTGCCTTTGCGTACAATAGGCTCGGCAAAGGAATTCTGGCACTGCACCCCCACTCCGCCGAGAGACGAGTGTATTTTTATCCACGGAGGAAACCTCCAACCCTGTATTTACCAGGGGTGGGATCACACTAAGCAGAGTGCAAACCAACCACCATCAATTCCCTCAGTACCGTGCAAGACAGAGAGGCTCTCTGTTAGGGCTGCAGTCTGATATGTTTGCTGTGCGACCACTTCTGAGGCCTTACAGTAACCCTATAGGAGAAGCGGTTTTCATGCCTTCCATAAATACTGCAATTGTAGAGTTGCTATATTTATGTTCTCTTACAGAATACAGTATCACTATTGAGTTGAGCTATAAAGTGCATGCCTCCCCAAGCCACAGCATTACTGGACTGTTGCCACAACACGCCATACAATTAGGTATGGCTTACCTACTTGCACTTTGCATAGTATACAGAATTTCACAAGTGTATACCTTCCACATTTTAGCAACCATTTCTATTATAGTATATCCTCTAAAGCAGGGGTCTCAGACACGCGGCCCGCGGGCCAATTGCGGCCCGCGAGACGTTATTTTGCGGCCCGCACCTTGATATGAAAATGAATGTTAGTGCGACCCGCGAGTTTTATATGAATAGCGCTTGACAGCATCATACTTGCCAACCCTCCCGATTTTTCCGGGAGACTACCGAATTTCAGAGCAACCATTCTCTCGAATGTCTTCATTCAAACAACAATATTAAGGGCGTGCCGTGATGTCACTGCCTTTAGCGCCCTCTACAACCTGTACAAACAGCGTGCCAGCCCAGTCACATGTTGTATGTGGCTTCTGTACACACACGTAAGTGACTGCAAGACATACTTAGTCAACAGCCACACAGGTCACACTGAGGGTGGCCGTATAAACAAGTTTAACACTGTTACAAATATGCGCCACACTGTGAACCCACACCAAACAAGAATGACAAACACATTTCGGGAGAACATCCGCACCGTAAGACAACATAAACACAACAGAACAAATACCCAGAACACCTTGCAGCCCTAACTCTTCCGGGCTGCAATATACACCCCCGCTACCACCAAACCCCGCCCCCAACCCTGCGCCCCCACACTTTACAGTTGTTGATGTACCGTTTGTAAAGAATTATACAGTCTCTTCCAGGATCTTTTTTCATGATTTCTGCGCACTAAAATGCTTTTGCATTTTTTGGCAGCTTTTTCAGAAAGTTGTGGATAAAGTTGCAACGCTTTGAGGCCTAATTTTTTCTAATTAAATTGATTGGAATGGTGGTTTTATGAATTGGTTATCTATATTTTAAGTGTTCCTTGCAACCTTATTAACCTCAAAAAGCACAGCATTTCAACAAAAAATTGGAAACAAATACTGTATTGATGTTTTACTCGTTTTATACAGCACATACTTAAAAGTAGACACTGCAGGGCAGTACAAGCACATACTCGGTGCTTATTGTCAATTACTGTACTATTTTTAATTATTTGTCTTCTTCATCCTCAAGTTGCAGATGTTCTGCATATTAATTTTACGCTTGAAAAGTGTTTGTCCATCTTAAACATTCATTAATGGTTGAACACATTTACCCAGTACGTTAGGAGCATTTGTGAACTATTGAGAGCAATATTCAGCAGTATTTATTTGGTAAATGAGAGAAAATGAGAGATTCTTTGTTTCTTGCATTGAACAAAGAGAGCACATGTAGTCTACAAGTCAAATTCCTTGTGTGTTAAACATACATGGCCAATAAATCTGATTCTGATTATCACCACATTTCAACATATCTGTCATGTAAATGTTGCCCATTTGCTAGGTCAACATATACCAGAGCTGGGCAAATATTTTGACTCGGGAGCCACATTGAGAGAAAATAATGTGTCTGGGGGGGCCAATGTGTATGTGTGTGTAAATGATATATACACATTTAGCTATACAAATCTGCTGTACAGTATGTGTGTTTGGGTCCCTTTTTTTCAGGAACACTAGTACCAAAAGTCACAATGCCCGATAGAGTTCTAGAAACGTTATGACAGACCACCTCAAAAAACGGAATGGAATTTTACAGTTTTTTACTGAATGGGACACCCAAAATGTACATGAAAATAAAGAAAGTGGGATTTCCAATATTAACTATATGAACAATAAAACACTGAATATTAACAACATATGAACATCGCTACTCTTTTACTTCTCAGACCAGCTCCTTGATAGTTGTGTATCTTTTACAATCAAGCAAAACACAACAAAAATGTAAAAAACAGCAAAATATGAACGCAAAGTGTAATAAACACCTACATAATGATATACCTCCCTGCTTGGCACTCAGCATCAAGGGTTGGAATTAGGGGTTAAATCACCAAAAATGATTCCTTGGCGCGGCCACGGCTGCTGCTCACTGCTCCCCTCATCTCCCAGGGGTTGATCAAGGGTGATGGGTCAAATGCAGAGAATAATTTCGCCACACCTCGTGTGTGTGTGACAATCATTGGTACTTTAACTTTTAATCATCACATAAAAATCTGCTTCCGCATCTGTTTCTGACACACACGTTTGGGGCTGGCTGCTCAGCAAACAAACCTCACCCACTCTGCTTTGTTCCTCTCTGAGCTGCTGTGACGTAGATTACCGTAATAACTCATATAACACCAAAAAGCGCAGATTTCGACCATTGAAATACTGTCTGTAGTTCAAGACTTACGGTAATTTAAAACAGCACTGCACATCATAATAGTGGCTACAGTTTTGATGTTAAAGGTCTAAAAAAATTATGTAGAACGTCCGGCGGGCTGGATTGTACATTTTAACGGGCCGCATGTGGCCTGCAGGCAGTATTTTGCCCAAGTCTGACATATACTCCAAAACTACTGGGTTGAAAACTAATCAATCTGGGTAGTTTTCAACCTGCTGCTGGGTAACTATTGGACCAAACCAATGCTGGGTTAATGTAACACAGCAAAATGGGTTTCTTATTTAACCCAGGTAATGCAATGTTGGGTTAATTCTAGGGCTGGGCGATATATCGAGTTTGTAAGATATATTGATATATTTTTAAACAAGATATGAATTAAGAATGTATTGTAATATCGATATAATTTATTTCACGTTAAAATTACCAAACGCCGCTTATTTGTTGTGTTTCTTGTTCCCCCCTAGGACTTAGCTATTCCACACACCATCCTCACTCATAGTTTCAACTTTTGGTTCTTCTTAAAGGTGTGGATAACATTGTTTCTCCATAAGACTGAGTTTAATTGCAATTAAATGTTCTAAACAAGCCATTAATTGATTTTTAGCAACAAATTAACAATACATTAATCCCCAACTTTTGTAGCTGTCGGCCATGTTTTTTGTAGTCGACAAGTTGGAATACTGACCTCTGCCTGTAGGAGTCATAAATCATTGTGATGTATGGACTACAACTAAAATGGCGGTTGTCTTGAGAGAACTACAAAACAAAATGACGACGTACACCTACTTCCGGTTTGAATTCCAGTTTAGGCCACGCATACTTCGTGGGACCTCACCCCCCTCACCGTCCCCCTGATCAAATGGTGCATTTTTGCCACGCCCCTCGCTAGCTAAAATTATGGAGCTGGTGTAGGGATAACTAGGGTAATACAGACAGTGATATTTCTCACTTGTTTGTGTCAGCTTATAAGATAACTTATAAAGTACATACAAACCTCCCAAAGCACGAGGCTGACCGCTTGACGCCGTCTCAGGAGGTAGAGAGAATCACTCCACAATGTAACCCAGCTGCAGGGTAAATTGTACTTCCTTGCTGGGTTGTTAGTTGAATTTTGGGAATGGGCAACGTCCCAGAGCTGACCCAACCAGTAACCTAGCCAGCTACTACAGTGCATCCGGAAAGTATTCACTGCGCTATATTTTTCGCATTTTGTCATGTTACAGCCTTATTCCAAAAAGGAATACATTCATTTTTGTCCTCAAAATTCTACAGAAAATTATCCCATAATGACATATTTTTAATTTTGTAAATGTATTAAAAATAAAAATGTGCATAGTTAGTCACAGCCTTTGCTCCACACTTTGTTGATGCACATTTGGTAGCAATTAAAGCCTTAAGTCTTTTTGAATATGATGCCACAAGCTTGGCACATCTATCAAGTTTGCCCATTTGTCTTTGCAGCACCTCTCAAGATCCATCCGGTTGGATTCGAAGCACTGGTTTTCATCCATGATTTTTCTGAACATTGCTGCATTCATCTTAGGGAGGTGACCAAGAACCCAATGGTCACTCTGTCTGAGCTTTAGCATTCATCTGTGGAAAAAAGAGAACCTTCCAGAAGGACAACCATCTCTGCAGCAAACCATCAATCAGGCCTGTATGGTATAGAGCCCCGAGGGAAGCTGTTTCTTAGTAAAAAGTTTGCCAAAATTCACCTGAAAGACTCTCAGACCATGAAAAACTAAATTATTTCGTTTGATGAGATAAAGATGCAACTCTTTGGCATATTTGGAGGAAACCAGGCACCGCTCATCACCAGGCCAATACCATCTCTGCAGTGAAGCTTGATGATGGCAGCATCAGGACACAGGGAAAGATGAATGCAGCAATGTACAGAGACATTCTGGATGAAAACCAACACTTCCCATCCAACCCGATAGAGCTTGAGAGGTGCTGCGAAGAACGGGTGAAACTTCCCAAATATTGGTGTCCCTCGCTTGTGGCATCATATTCAAAAAGACTTGAGGTTGTAATTGCTGCCAAAAGTGCATTAACTAAGTATTGAGCAAATGTGATTTTTTTTAGTTTTTTAGTTTGAATCAATTTGCTAATTTTTTAGACAAAAAACTTTTCACATTGTCATAATGGGGTATTGCGTGTAGACATTTGAGGACAAAAAAAATTAATAAAATTTTGGAATAATGTTGAAACATATCAAAATGTACTCTCCGAATGCACAGTGTATAGGATTCAATAAACATATGAACATGTAAACTAGTAAATGTTTATATACATTATCCACAAGGCTTAGTGCTCTAGACATGAACCGGAAATAGGCCTGAGCTACACGGGAGGACGACAATTGTGCAGTTTCAGCAATAAAGAGTTAATATATTGTTATACGTTGCTGTTCCTGCTTCATCTACACAAAAACAAAACATAAGTTTTGATTAGACAGTTCACGTGCGCATTTAAGTGCCGCTTAAAGACAAATTCCATTGGCAAAAATTACGCAGATTGGCCAAAATGTGCATGGAAGTTGCGTGCTTTGGGCATCCTGAATGGACTGATTTTAGATTTGCTATCAACATAGCTGGCTATACAATGTACGGGTCACGAGTGCTTCCAAATTGTGGTGAGCTGTGGTGCATTGAGGGGAAACATGAATTCCAACATCCGCTGTGACAGTGGCAGATCATGGCAGTTTTCCTATGTGATATGGAGCCCAAAACCACCTCTGAGATGGCAAGTGGCTTGCTGAAGAAGAAGAAGGTGGTGGAGAGGCCAAGTACGCCCAGTTAAGCACCTGCGAGCCCTCCTCCAGGTGAAAGTGGAGGAGCCCAAGGTGTCTACATCAGGAGCGGAAGACGATTCCAAAAACAACATGTGGGGAATTCTAAGTCCAAGAAGATTCAGGCAGTGCTAGATAACCATGGTGCTCATACTATGACTATTCACTCTTTGGACACCATTTCTATTGCCAATGTGACCAGTACTCGCTTTTGTTGGCGGGTATTTCAACAATAACGGCTGTGTTTTGTCTTATTTTAATGGCACAGTAAATATACACTGCGATACAAGCTCTACATCCACACTTTTTTCTGCAGGCAAGCTACTTTTCAATTGACCAAGTGGAGGGGATCTACCTCATTCATATATATCATTTATATTCATTTATCTATGAAAGAGATGTTTTGTTAACAAGTTAAAGGTGTTTAATGATAATACAAGCATGTTTAAAATTCCTTTCTTTCATGAAGACAAGAATATAAGTTGGTGTATTACCTGATTTTGATGACTTGCATTGATTGGAATCAGACAGTAGTGATGATAACGTCCACATTTTCAAAAGGAGGGAAAAAAAGTCCTCCTTTCTGTCCAATACCACATGAAAGTGCTTGCTTTTTGCCATCTTATTTGTCCAGCTTCCATACTCCTTTTTATACAAATTACAAAAATACATTGGCGGCAAACTCCGTAGCTTGCTAGCTTGTGTGCACTAGCTTTCTGAGACTCTTATTTTGTTAGCGCAGGCAGGATGAAGCAGCGCTTTTATTGTGAAGACAGGAAATGTGCAGTAGTTCTTTAGAGTTTTGACGGAAGGTATGGCGCGAGAGTCTTGAAATAATAAGTGTTTCTCGCCTTCCTGTCGGTCATTTATTCTTAATAATGATCTGACAGCAGCCAGCGTCATCTCACAAGACCCTCGGGTGCCGTGAATGTCAATCAAGTGACCAAAGTGACGTCTTGGTGAAGATTGATGATCACTCATTTTTAGGTCTATTTTTGAATGCCCGGCTGGCGATCGACTGACACACCCTCCACCATCGACCGTTAGCTCGCCATCCACGTAATGGGCATCCCTATTCTACACTGACTACTCCAACGTATATCCGAGTTTCATTTCTAGTGTATTGTTCCTTGTAGGGTTGTCCCGATACCAACATTATGGTACCGGTTCCAAAATGTATTTCGATACTTTTCTAAATAAAGGGGACCACAAAAAATGGCATTATTGTCTTTATTTTGACAAAAATTCTTAGGGTACATTAAACAGATGTTTATTATTGCAATTTTGTACTTAAATAAAATAGTGAACATACGAGACAACTTTTATTTTATTAGTAAGTAAGCAAACAAAGGCTCCTAATTAGTCTGCTGACGTATGCAGTAACATATTGTGTCATTTATCATTCTATTATTTTGTCAAAATTATTAAGGACTAGTGGTAGAAAATGAATTATTAATCTACTTGTTCATTTACTGTTAATATCTGCTTATTTTCTCTTTCAACGTGTTCTAGCTAGACTTCTGTTAAAACGTAATAATCACTTATTCTTCTGTTGTTCGATACTTTACATTAGTTTTGGATGATACCACAATTTTGGGTATCGATCCAATACCAAGTAGTTACAGGATCATACATTGGTCATAGTTCAAGTCCTCTTGTCCAGGGGCGTATTTCCTCAGTTTATAAACATAATATACATTTAAAAAAAACGAAAAAAGATTTTGTGATGCTAAAAAATATCGATGTAATCATAGTAGTATCGACTAGATATGTTCCTGTACTTGGTATCATTACAGTGGATGTTCGGTGTAGACCCACCCATAGTGTTTGTTTACATTGTGACGCCGGTGAGCTATTGTATCCTCCTACGGTGTGTAGTGAAGCATGTTTAGCTATTCTTCGTCCTGCAGTGATAATAATACTTGAAAGAAACGTACTTTATTTGTCGCCATAGAGGCCAGGATTAGTGATTTAGAAGTAGCTAAAACACTGCATACTGCGGCTGGACGTTAGCCGCTAGCTAGCTAGCCATGTCTTAAAGCACCTCTTCCTGAGGGCGTTTCAATGTTATAACTTCACCTTCATCTTTAGTTATTTAGACCAAAAATACGTCCGTTCTCCCTTTTCTGTCTACACACTGTGTCTGCTTGCAAGTACTCAGTGATTGTGCGCTGCCGAACATGCTCCTCTATGCTTGTAAAACCAGCAATGTCATGACGTGACAACACGGCGTCATGCTTGTTAAAAAAAAGGGGGGGCAGGGCGGATCGGTACTTTTTAGAGGCGATATAGTACTGAATATGATTCATTAGTATTGCGGTACTATACTAGTATCGGTATACCGTACAACTCTAGTCCCTTGATTGATTGAATAAAATGGCAATGTGAGGGGTGTACTCACTTATACTACTGCAAATAGACAAGTTCTGCATACAATCCTAAATATCCTATTTTTACTAGAACTACATTAGATGTGTGTGTGGTGTACGAGGGGAAAAACTTTGCCAGTCGAAATAGTTCTGTGTATGCCCTCCTCCTGCTCATCCTCAGTCAGTTACATAACGAGTGCAGAGCGTCCATCTTTATTGAGGTCAGTCCTTTTAACGAGAGACACGCTCTCTCCCAGCAGCTGCGTTAGTCACCCTGGCAGTAAATCTGGCTTCACCTCCGAGCGAAAACCTTTCGTAAGAGGCTCTGTCAAGTTTTGCAAACTATGACATTGAGCAGCTTAGAATTTTTTTTTTAGAGGCGGAATTTATTCTGACCTTCACTTGTTTGACTTTTTTTTTCTTTTTTTTTTTCCTCAAATCATACCCAACCCAAACTTCCTTCGCCTAACGCCAGAGTAGCATGCACAGATGTGTGTTGTTGTGCGTGGTTGCTGGCCGTGGGAGAAAGCCTTGGGGGAGAGACACAGAGGGGTCACGTATAAGAGGCTTTGGGGCAGACCAGTGAAAAGGAGGCCCTTTCTTGGACAGAGACCATGGATTAGGATGAAAGACCCAAGAGTGGGGGATGCTCTCGCTCTTTTTTTGTTTTTTTTATCCCTCACATGCACTTGCTACATCTTTCTCCTCTAATTCTGCATCATATCCATTGAAGAGGAGATTTGAAGAAGCTGATACTAAAAGAGGTCTGTTCGATGTCAGGTCGGATAGACACACTGAGCTCAAGAGTGACAATTGAGAGCCGAACAGATCGATCGCCTCTTTAGAATTCACTTTGTGAATAAGAGGCCACGAAATACGCTGCTCTTTTCCCAGCCCATGGATTCGTCACACATGCTAAGAGAATTTAACACACCCGCCTCCAGCAGGCAAATATACGTGCTCCTTACGCATGTACATGTGAAGCCCTACACGTATTTCAGTTCAGTTTCAGTTTATGTGGAACATGCATACGATACAATGTAATGCATCACATATTTACAGTTGTTTCATTAGAGCACGTCAGAAAAGGAGTAGGAAGAAGCAGAGCTTATTTAATCCTACCCCTTTTCATACCATAGCAATTTTATCCCATTTCCTTGTTCTCTGTAACAGAACAGTGATTAAATAAATAATATACCATAGTAAGCGTACAAATATTAAATACATAAAGAATCTTTGTCTCAATAAAAAAAAAAGGGTTCACAATGTTCATCATGATTATTGTTCTGTGTACTTTGTGAACACTTGTAGTTTGAACAGTCTATTAAACTGCAGAGGTGGGACCAAGTCATTGCTTTGCAAGTCACAAGTAAGTCTCAAGTCTTTGCCCTCAAGTCCGAGTCAAGTCCCGAGTCAAGACAGGGCAAGTCCGAGTCAAGTCCAAAGTCAAGACTGGAAAGTCTCAAGTCAAGTCCCAAGTCCTGCATTTTGAGTTTCGAGTCCTTTCAAGTCATTTAACCACAGACTAATATATTTACACAGATTGTGTATGCTTTTAAAACACTGTATTTATTTATTAAAACAAGTGCATTTGAAATTGCAGGGAAAAAGATAGTGCTGACATTGCACTTCAAAATAGCACTATTAACCAGTCATTTTAAACATGTAACTCATTCCTCTACAGAATAAACACATTTGAAAAAAACAAGTGCAACTGTACTTATTTGCACAAAAGTGTTAACATTGTATTTCAATGGCATATTGCATTGTAACTAGTTCCACAGCAGTTTATATCCTGTTCTTACCTTATCTCATTGATCTCATCTCATACTGTATGTGTGTTTATGTGTGCGTACACATGAAAAACATAACAAATATATGAACATAACAATGAACAGAGTTGTACTTTTTAGATGTCAGGACCCTATGCAATATGTACACATATTCTTAATATAGTATACATTTTAACTGACCTTTATTTGACTATGTTTGTCTTTTTGTAGGTGGCTAAAATATGCGGTGCTGCTGACCACCGTCTAACGTTACGTTACTGTGTGTGATACATTGACTAACGTAATGTTACTGTGTGTGATACATTAACGTAATGTTACTGTGTGTGATACATTGACTAACGTTACATTACTGTGTGTGATACATTGACTAACGTTACGTTACTGTGTGTGATGCATTGACTAACGTTACGTTACTGTGTGTGATACATTGTCTAACGTAACGTTATGTGTAGGTACCTCATGCAACCCTGCTTAAAAAAAAATCACTTGACAAAAAGTATGAATAAGGTAGCAAACTGCAGTGGACGCAACAGATTGCCGTGTTTGCAATGACGTTGTAACCATAGACATCTTATAAGTAGTTGGTTGCTGTGACGTGAGCAATTTGGCCGCCATCTTGAAGTGGTGATGAGGAGCCGGCGAGCAGCCTAAACTGACAGTTGACAGGTAGAAAACATAGATGCCGGGCTGGTGTTCAGCGTTTTCCTGCTCAAATGAGCGGACTGTTGAAAATAGGAATCGGGGGATTACTTTTCACAAGTAAGATTTAACATTAACGTACTATTGGTTGTATCTTATGAAAATAATATTACCACAGAGTTGAGAAGGATCAAAGATCTTCAATATTTGTATGTGAAAATCACAAAGAAATCTTCTGGGGGAGGATGACCCCCGTACAGGGGTTTGGTTTACAAACTTTCAGCCCCACCTAAAACAAAATTCACCAGCCGCCACTGATTATGATGCATTCTCATTTTAGGCAAAGTATAAGACAATACTTTCTTAACAGTATAATTGTAACCAGGAATAAGTCTTCAAGTAACAATATTCAAATACTAACATTGTTGGGTAAAACAGAATTTGGTTTTATTCTGAATCCAGTGAAACAGATTGGTGGTTTTAGCTGGTATGAGGACTTTCAGGTGTTTATATATGTTTAAGTATATGGCAGACGCTTTTATCCAAAGCGACTTACATAAAATAATACATATAAAACAATCACTGCAAACATTATCATTTAAGGGAAGAATGTAATAGAAAATATCAATACAAAGTGTCAAGACAGAATAAACTCTCTGCTGCTGCAGCAACAGAGATACAGTCTATAGGTCCCTAAGATATATAGATATCTAATGTATTCATACATTGTTTATGTAGGATATACGCATGTATATATAACCTAATCATATTGTTTCTTCAATTTAAAAATAGTTTACCGTTTTTTCCCCCCTTCTCTGGGATTATATTCCCAGTTTTGATCTCGGACGTCTGGTCACTTTTAGCGTATAAGAATATTATATTACTGATAAGCAAGCTATGAATAATAAAACACGCCAAAACATGTGTCTGTTATCATAGCTACACGTATGACAAAAAAGGGGGATGAAAATCAGTGGTATTCAGTGAGGTAAGATGAATTAAATGCGCTGACAGTTCATTGCTCCTGCCAAATGAATTGCACTGATCACCACTCCAAGATGGCGGCCCCGCGCCTCGTCTGCGCCAGTAGGCAGTAGCGCTCTATGTTGCGTTTACTTATAAGATGTCTACGGTTATAACGTTAGCAGTGAGTTTGCAGCCTCACGGATTTAACTACACAGCAAATAAAAGTCACGTTACTTAGCCAATAAACGTTGTCTTACATTAAAAACTTACCCTTCTTTGTGCAACTTCAAATGTCGAACGAAGTTGGAAGTTGTTGCGTCTCCGTCTGTAATATTAGAACTGCGTGATTTGCATACGGCAATTCGTTTTTTGTTGACCAAGTCGTAGTTTTTATACCCGAACGAAACCAACTTTGGCATAATTGTTTATCACTGGCACGTTGTTGGACAACTCTTGTTCATTGGTTGTACTGCAATTTGATTGGATGAATGCTGCGTGATGAAAATAACGTAGATCTACTTTGATTGGCTGTTGTACTGACAGCACACCAGCTGACAGGAACAACACGCTGAGAGACACAGACGAAGAAAATGAAAAATACGGAGCGCTCCCAAATAACTTTTTAAGATTTGGATTTTGGGGAAAGTAGCAAGTCATGTCAAGTCAAAAGGCTCAAGTCCAAGTGAAGTCACAAGTCATTGATGTTAAAGTCTAAGTCGAGTTGCAAGTCTCTTTACATTTTGTCAAGTCGAGTCTAAAGTCATCAAATTCATGACTCGAGTCTGACTCGAGTCCAAGTCATGTGACTCGAGTCCACACCTCTGTTAAACTGAATCATATTGGTGCTTTCTTTGATTTCTTTGCTTAGTCCATTCATCATTTAATTCCACATACTGATATGCTAAAGGTTTTAAGTGTTGTATGTGTATACAAATGTTTTAAATTAGATTTTTCTCTGAGGTTGTATTCCTCCTCTTTTGTTGAGAAGAATTGTTGTACATTCTTGGCTAGCAGGTTATAGTTTGCTTTCTACATCATTTTAGCTGTTTGCAAATGCACCAAATCGTTGAATTTCAATAATTGTGATGTACTCCCACCTCCAAAGACATGCACCTGGGGATAGGTTGATTGGCAACACTAAATTGGCCCTAATGTGTGAATGTGAGTGTGAATGTTGTCTGTCTATCTGTGTTGGCCCTGCGATGAGGTGGCGACTTGTCCAGGGTGTACACCGCATTCCGCCCGATTGTAGCTGAGATAGGCTCCAGCGACCCCGAAGGGAATAAGCGGTAGAAAATGGATGGATGGATGGGTGATGTAATCAAGTTTCAAAGTTTATTTATATAGCCCTAAATCACGAGTGTCTCAAAGGGCTGCACAAGCCACAACAATAATAAATACAAGGTTTATATGTTCTCTATATCCAACATTATGTATTATTCTAATTGATCTTTTTTGTAACACAGTTAGTGAATGAAGTGTACTTTTGTAGTTATTTCTCCATATTTCTACACAATAACTCAGATATGTAACACTAGTGAGCAGTCAAGAATATGGAGTGATTTTTGGTCTAGAACATGTTTTTCTTTATTCATTGTTGACGTGTTTCTTGCTACTTTATGATTCCCGGGCGCGGCCAGTGCTGCTGCTCACTGCTCCCCTCACCTCCCAGGGGGTGATCAAGGGTGATGGGTCAAATGCAGAGAACAATTTCGCCACACTTAGTTTGTGTGTGACAATCACTGGTACTTTAACTTTAACTTTATGTTGTATATTTTTTACATGAGATTTCCACTTCGTCTATTTTTAATTGTGTTTGACTTTCTTTTCTACTGTTACCAAATAGCATTATTTTAGTTTTACTGGGATTCAAAGATAGTCTGTTTTTGTCAAACCATCTTTTTAATTTGTTCATTTCTTCTGTTATTATTTGTATTAGCTTTTGTGTGTTCTCCCCTGAACAAAACACAGTTGTATCATCTGCAAATATTACCAACTTTAAGTCCTTTGTAACTTTACAAATGTCATTTTTGTAGAGATAGAACAATTTTGGTCCGAGTATTGATCCCTGAGGTACACCACAAGATACTTAAAGTTAAAGTTAAAGTTAAAGTACCAATGATTGTCACACACACACTAGGTGTGGCGAAATTATTCTCTGCATTTAACCCATCACCCTTGATCACCCCCTGGGAGGTGAGGGGAGCAGTGGGCAGCAGCGGTGGCCGCGCCCGGGAATCATTTTTGGTGATTTAACCCCCAATTCCAACCCTTGATACTGAGCGTCTGAAGGAAACACCTGCCCGTCACACACCAAAGTTTCCCCCAAAATCCTTCAACATCGCGGTTTTATTGCCGTTTAGTTGGGAAAACAGAACAAGTCGCTTGAAAATGTTCACGCCACACTGCGTCTCGCTCAGATAAAGGTTATTTATGGGTGGTTGCAGCTTGACGATGCCTCCGTGCATGCAGTCAAAGTCAGTTCATGCGTGTGCTGCGAATCAAAGCAAACACAATCCAGGCGAGTTTATGTTGTTGACAACGAGGGGGCCGGCAGATCCGAGCTAATGTGACAGTTAACTAGCATTAATTCAGGAGCAAAGGTAAATGAAGCAGGCCTGCGGACACAACAGGGTAGTGCGGCGGGGATGGGAAGACGTGAGTACTGTACCACGTTGGACTATGCTCGGCTGAGCATGTAGGGCATGCCAACAACAATGCATAATACAGCCTTTGGTGATGGGGGATGGACACACACACACACACACACACACACACACACACACACACACACACGCACGCATGCCCAGACATTGACGGTGATGGGGCACGTAGCAGTTTATGCTCTTATCAAGAGACAAGCTTTGATCAGGCTGACAGGAAGAGCACTCGCCCCCAGAGGAATTAGCCAAGTCTTGCCTTGCAAAAGCACATCCACAGTAAATCGGCCGTGGTGCGCTTGCAACCCAGCAGAGAGAATATCTGATATGTAACTTCATTATTATGCTAAATGTATGAGTGCGTGTATGATTTGCTCCAGTTTCAGAGTACTGTAGCATGTCAAGGGCGGCATGATGAGTGTAAATATGCATTAAATAGTCTCTCAGTTTAGTTGCTTTTCAACAGTACTTTGCATATGGATGTTATTTTTGAGGGATTTTAGCAGGTCAGCTTATTTGTTTTGTATACATTTGTATAAATGTGTTATATATATATATATATATATATATATATATATATATATATATATATATATATATATATATATATATATATATATATATATTATATGTTAATACACAATATAAATATATAAATATGTAATTCTGTATTTTTAGAAATATCTTTAATAAAAAATTTTAACATTTGATTTGATTTGTTTTATATATTTTATATAATATATTCAAAATATTTAGTCTTTTGATTCCTATGTATTTTTCATTTGTGCCACTGTTTTTAATCGGATTTGTATTTTAAATATAGCAGCCTGTGTTTTCTCTGCATCTTATTATACTTCTAGTGTATACAGTACAGGACAAAAGTTTGGACACACCTTCTCATTCAATGTGTTTTCTTTATTTTCATGACTATTTACATTGTAGATTGTCACATCAAATCTATGAATGAACACATGTGGAGTTTTGTACTTAACAAAAAAAGGTGAAATAACTGAAAACATGTTTTGTATTCTAGTTTCTTCAAAATAGCCACCCGTTGACCTGATTACTGCTTTGCACACTCTTGGCATTCTCTCGAGCTTTAAAAGGTAGTCACCTGAAATGGTTTTCACTTCACAAGTGTGCTTGAAGCTCATCGAGAGCATGCCAAGAGTGTGCAAAGCAGTAATCAGAGCGAAGGGTGGCTATTTTGAAGAAACTAGAATATAAAACATGTTTTCAGTTATTTCACCTTTTTCTGTTAAGTACATAACTCCACATGTGTTCATTCATAGTTTTGATGTGAAAACCTACAATGTAAATAGTCATGAAAATAAGGAAAACGCATTGAATGAAAAGGTGTGTCCAAACTTTTGGCCTGTACTGTATATACCTTTATATACTGTACATATACACCTATATATATATATATATATATATATATATATATATATATATATATATATATATATATATATATATATATATATATATATATATATATACATATATATATATATATATATATATATATATATATATATATATACATACATATATATATATATATATATATATCAGTGACGTGCAGTCACTAAAGGCAGGTGAGGCGGGGCCTCACCTGCCATCATGGAAAGAAAAAAAAATTAAAAAAAAAAAAAAAAATTAAATTGTTATATGTATCCAGTGATTATACTATAAAGTTATTTTCCATTTAACTTCACCAGTTTTAGATTATTTTTATTCAAAATCGCTGAATTTTCACATTTGCCGTTCAAATACTGAGAAGAGACGGTGCGGTGAACAGCAGCCAGTTGAGGCACGTCACTCAGTGCCGCAACATGGATTGCGCAATGACTCGGCTAACTGCTGGCCTGCTGTGCAGATACACCTGTAGACTGCAGGTGTACCTAATTCACAACTCCTCCAACACGAACATTATTGTTTTGGCACTTTTTGGCTTCTTATTAAATAACTTTTGTAACCTATTTTCATGGGCTTTCCTCTTTGTGATGTTAAGTTCCTGTTATGCGCTGTTATACAGTATATGCCTTGAGCTCTTATTTTGAAGGCGCTAAGAGCGGAAGTGATGTCACGTTGCGGAGGTTTTTGAAAGAATGTAAATAAAGTGGTCCTCGTGTAAACTGGAGCCTCCGTGTTTGTTATTTTGTAGTTTCATACAGTATAGGCGACATTTATAAACCCTCGGTTACACTTTTTTAAAAATGGATTCAATCTTGCACGTGGAAAGTTTAAGTGAGGGCTTAATTTCTAAGTAAAGGTAAGACCATAATAACGTTTTTTTTATTAAATGTGCTTTTTTGTGTGCTACAGTTTGTATGTGTAAAGTTAAAGTTAAGTTAAAGTAGCAATAATTGTCACACACACACTAGGTGTAATGAAATGTGTCCTCTGCATTTGACCCATCCCCTTGATCACCCCCTGGGAGGTGAGGGGAGCAGTGGGCAGCAGCGGCACCGCGCCTGGGAATCATTTTTGGTGATTTAACCCCCAATTCCAACCCTTGATGCTGAGTGCCAAGCAGGGAAGAATGCTGGTATGAGCTTTTAAACATAACCCGTTAACTGCTGCCAATCAAATGGTGAATAAGATACTCTTTAGGGTTCATATGTTTGTAAATCTGACTGTGATGAAGTCAGTGTCTCACCAGCCATCAACCTCACCGCACGTCACTGATATATATACCTATACTGTATATACCTTTATATACATATATATGTATATATATATATACCTATACTCTTTATATACATATATATATGTATACCTATACTGTGTATACATATATACATACATATATATATATATATATACACACACACCTATACGCTTTATATACATATATACTGTACCTATATGTATATCTATACTGTATATACCTTTATATACATATATACCTAAATATATACCTATACTGTATATACCTTTATTTATATATATATATATATATATATATATAAATAAATGTATATATACTGTATATACCTTTATATACCTATATACCTATACTGACTCACCTGCACTGGCTTCCTGTGCACTTAAGATGTGACATTAAGGTTTTTTACTACTTACATATAAAATACTAAACGGTCTAGCTCCATCCTATCTTGATGACTGTATTTTACCATCGTTGTGGCTTGTGCAGCCCTTTGAGACACTAGTGATTAAGGGCTATATAAATAAACTTTGATTGATTGATTGATTGAGATGTCCATCCCTAGTTATGATGCTTCTTATTCCGACTCTAGTGGGCTGTAAAAGACACAATTTAAATGTCTTGTACCGATGCCGTTATGATAGTCCAGCTAATTTTTGATTTGTAACTGCAGCTCATTCGGAAGGATCAAAAGCTAACTGGAGCCTGGATGATATTGAACGTGCATCTCATAAAGGTAGTACATTCATGTTATCATATTGGATAATCACCAGAACCCCTTCAATGCAGCGCATCACCCCTGTTCTGCAGCGACTCCACTGGCTACCCACCAAACACTGTATCAAGTTTCAAATAATTCATCTCACTTTCAAAGCTATCCATAACCTTGCTCCGTCATGTCTTTCTGACCTGCTCCTTGTCACCACGCCCTCACGTTCCCTAAGATCCTCGTCATCCGTACGTCTCACTGTCCTCTTTTGTAAACTGTCCACCATGGGTGCCCGAGCCTTCAGCTGCTCAGCCCCTCATCTTTGACGACCACCAGACCTTTGCAATATGGACTCAATTTCCCTCTTTAAGTCAAGACTCAAAATCCCACCTATTCCTGACTGCTTATTCACTGTAAATGTTATTAATTTTGTTGTACGGTGTCCTTGAGTGCCGAGAAAGGCACCTTATACAAAATCCAAAACCAGTGAAGTTGGCACGTTGTGTAAATGGTGAATAAAAACAGAATACAATTATTTGCAAATCCTTTTCAACTTAAATTCAATTGAATAGACTGCAAAGACAAGATACTAAATGTTCGAACTGGAAAACTTGTATTTTTTGCAAATATTAGCTCATTTGGAATTTGATGCCTGCAACATGTTTCAAAAAAGCTGGCACAAGTGGCAAAAAGGACTGAGAAAGTTGAGGAATGCTCATCAAACACTTATTTGGAACATCCCACAGGCGAATAGGCTCATTGGGAACAGATGGGTGCCATGATTGGGTATAAAATCAGCTTCCATGAAATGCTCAGTCATTCACAAACAAGAATGGGGCGAGGGTCACCACTTTGTCAACGAATGTGTGAGCAAATTGTCCAACAGTCTAAGAACAACATTTCTCAACGAGCTATTGCAAGGAATTTAGGGATTTCACCATCTACGGTCTGTAATATCATCAAAAGTTTCAGAGAATCTGGAGAAATCACTGCAAGGCCAAAAATAAACACTGAATGCCCGTGACCTATGATTCCTTTAGGCGGTACAAAAACCGACGTCAGTGTGTAAAGGATATCACCATATGGGCTCAGGAACATTTCAGAAAACCACTGTCAGTAACTATAGTTGGTCGCTACATCTGTAAGTGCACGTTAAAACTCTACTATACAAAGCGAAAGCCATTTATCAACAACACCCAGAAACGCCGCCGGCTTCGCTGGGCCCGAGCTCATCTAAGGTGGACTGATGCAAAGTGGAAAAGTGTTCTGTGGTCTGACGAGTCCACATTTCAAATTGTTTTTTGGAAACTGTGGACGTCGTGTCCTCCAGACCAAAGAGGAAAAGAACCATCTGGACTGTTATAGGCGCAAAGTTCCAAAGCCAGCATCTGTGATGGTATGGGGGTGTATTACTGCCCAAGGCATGGGTAACTTACACATCTGTGAAGGCACCATTAATGCTGAAAGGTACATACAGGTTTTGGAGCAACATACTGTATGTTGCCATGCCAGCAACGTCCTTTTCATGGACGCCCCTGCTTATTTCAGCAAGACAATGCCAAGCCACATTCTGCACGTGTTACAACAGCGTGGCTTCGTAGTAAAATAGTACGGGTACTAGACTGGCCTGCCTGTAGTCCAGACCTGTCTCCCATTGGAAATGTGTGGCGCAATATGAAGCCTAAAATACCACAACGGAGACTGTTGAACAATTTAAGCTGTACATCGAGCAAGAATGGGAAAGAATTCCACCTGAAAACCTTAAAAAATGTCTCCTCAGTTCCCAAACTTTTACTGAGTGTTGTTAAAAGGAAAGGCCATGTAACACAGTGGTCAAAATGCCTCTGTGACAACTTTTTTGCAATGTGTTGCTGCCATTAAATTCTAAGTTAATGATTATTTGCAAAAAAAAAAAAAAATGTTTCTCAGTTTGAACATTAAATATCTTGTCTTTGCAGTCTATTAAATTGAATATAGGTTGAAAAGGATTTGCAAATTATTGTTTTCTGTTTTTATTTACCATTTACACAACGTGCCAACTCCCTGGTTTTGGGGTTTGTATTATTATTATTATGATATCCTTTTGTTCTATCCCAGCATCGTGTTATGACTTTTTAAAAATGATTTAATCAGTCCACCCGGTTGGACATTTTGCAACAAAGAGACAGCCACCATGAAGCGAGACAGGAGGCGAATAGGGACATGAATTCTGTGCCGTATGAAGAGAGCCACAAAAACAAATGGACCCAATCTGGCTGCACTCGGCGTTCAAATGAATGCTCATCCAGGATCCTGTGCCCAATCCCCTTTTGTCACTTTTGTCCGTCTCCAAACCCTGCGGATGCTCCGCTCGTGCAGCAGATGCTTCTAACCAAAGGATGCGAGGCGTAAAAGCAATAGGAGAAATCCATTGCACATATTCCTACCCCCCTGCGCTCGCCATAATCACCACAATTAGCAGACATCTGCAGTGACTCCAAAGCTGCCACTCTGTGAGTGTATTCAAGTAATCAGAGCGGCTTCACTGCGGCCCCCTCTGTGATGGGCCTCATCCTAAAGGGAAGTGTTCTATTAGAAACTCTTGTGATTAATTGAGATGGAGAGTTTGCTCCTGGCACCGTAGCAAGAATGAGACCCGGCAGGAGGCGTGCAAGATGGCAGACGTGGATGCAGGATTGGTGGCGATGTTGGTGAACGGGGGGCACCACACTCTTAATAAGGCAACACTAGGGGCTCACAATGTGGTTTGCAATTAGCTGAATGGGCACATTTACACGGATATGATGATTTTTTTTCTGGACCATCAAGTAAACAAAAGTGGTTTGGGATCCACGTTTATTTGCGTCTTATAAATGAAGGCAGCAGTGTGCTTGCACAGAATACAACATGACAATTATCTCATTTCTGTATTAATGATATCGTTTGTTATTCTTCCTTGTTAACATCCCATGAGGGGACGTTACCTGCATATTCAACATCCCATCCATTTTCTACCGCTTGTTCCTCTTGGGGTCACATATTCATATCTTTTTTAGCAGTTTGTTTCATAGTAATGTAGTGTGTTTTAAGTGTGATGCCCAAAATATAGCATTAATGCTTGAATTTAAACAGGTTAAAGGTGCTTTTAGTCAGTCCTACTTAGGGTTGTACGGTATACCGGCACTAGTATAGTATCGCGGAACTAATGAATCAAAAACGGTACTATACTCTGTTTGAAAAGTACCAGTTCCCCTTTTTTTTTTATGACGATGCGTCGTCACGTCATGACTTTGCGGGTTTTACGAGCAGAGGAGCATGTTCGGCAGCGCACACACACGGAGTACTTACAAGCAGACACAGTGTGTAGACAGAAAAGGGAGAATGGACGCATTTTGGCTGAAAAACTAACAATAAATGTGAAGTTATAACACTGAAACGCCCTCAGGAAGAGGTGCTTTAAGACATGGCTAGCTAGCTAGCGGCTAACGTCCATCCGCAGTCGGCAGTGTTTTAGCTACTTCTAAATCGCCTCCATGGTGACAAATAAAGTACGTTTCTTACAAATATCATCCCTGCAGGACGAGGAATAGCTAAACATGCTTCACTACACACCATAGGAGGATACAATAACTCACCGGCGTCACCGCTAACAAAAGATAGCGCTTCTGAATGTAAACAAATACCATGGGTGGATCTACACAATAGTGTATCTAGTCGATACAACTATGATTACATTGATATTTTTTATCATCACATTTTTCCTTTTTTTTAAATTCATATTATGTTTATAAACTCAGGAAATAAGTCTCTGGACACATGAGGACTTTGAATATGACCAATGTATGATCCTGTAATTACTCTGTATCGGATCGATACCTACATTTGTGGTATCATCCAAATCTAATGTAAACAGAAGAATGTAATGATTATTACATTTTAACAGAAGTGTAGATAGAACATGTTAAAACCGAAAATAAGCAGATATTAACAGTAAATGAACAAGTAGATTAATAATCAATTTTTACAACTTGTCCTTTATAATTTAGACAAAATAATAGAATGATAAATGACACAATATGTTACTGCATATGTCAGCAGACTAATTAGGAGCCTTTGTTTGTTTACGTACTACTAAAAGACAAGTTGTCTAGTATGTTCACTATTTTATTTATGGACAAAATTGTTCTTCGATTGCAATAATAAACATATGTTTAATGTACACTAAGATTTTTTGCTAAAATAAAGCCAATAATGCCATTTTTTGTGGTCCCCTTTATTTAGGAAAGTATCGAAAAGTATTGAAATACATTTAGGTACCGGTACCAAAATATTGGTATCGGGACAACCCTAGTCCTACTTTGTGTCTGTAGTTTACATGCTAATGATCTGCCACACAACAACATACAATTTAAGGAGTTGGACAGAAGGTGCTATACAAATAAACGTTGATTGATTGAAACGTTAGAGATTAGCATACCTCAAGGTTTCATGGACCCCCAAAGATCTCAGAAAAACGATCATTAAAGTTTTCTTCTTTTTACAAAATCCATCCATCCATTTTCTACTGCATCACAGGGCCTATTTACAACAAATATTTATTTGTTTTCGTGCGCTTAAAAAATACTTCAACGTGCAGACTTGATTCAGGAAGATGTTTCAAAACAAACTTGTTGGCTCAGTTTGTGGAGATTTGCCCTATTTGAGCGGTGAAGAGGAAAAGGCAAGAAGAAAACAAACAATTTTTTTGAATTAAAACTACCCAAGCTGTCAACTTGTTTCCGTCTGTCACGATGCAAAGGTGAAGTGTAGAGTGATAATTGTCATCACAAATATTGAAGTATTGTAGCGCACAAAATGGTAAACAATGGTAACCGAGGGTATAGTAAAATGTAGTCAGGTGGGAACTTGAGTGGCACTTTTTCACATCTCTTGTTTAAACATGCCCACTGTCATTAACTCTCTTTTTCCCACCAGTCACCCACTTTCTGGCCTTAACAGCAATAGTGCTATGCGTCAGATCTCTGCCATACAAAAAATGATCTCCTAAAAATGGCTTACACTGGCTTAATTCTAAATGAATGAGACTATAAAATTACAGTAAGAGCATTGGGATCAGTGGTACAAGGTTTAATATGCAGCACTCGTGGTAGTTTGTAACAACAAAAGACCAATGTTGTGATTGTTATGGGCAGGGGTCCCAATGGGTAGATTTGCCTTGAATTACCTAATACTGCTAACAATACAGTCACATTTTAACAGAAACTTTGTTAGATTACTGAAAAAAACAAACAACGACTTTATTCTAAGATATGTAGTGAAGCCTGGTACTGTGCGTGTAAACATACAAAAAAATGAATGAAGCCGTGGGTGTATACATGCGGCAGGCTCATTTATCTAGGGGCGTGTCACAGGCGCTATCGTGTCCATGACAAAAGAAGGTTGTCATGAAACCCCGGGAACTCAAAAGTGATCGTTCAAGTATCTCGTCTCTCAAAAGTGGAGCAAATAAGTGATGAGATGATCGATTTTCACCAGTTTGTGCTCAGACACAGCGACACACATTCCTCTTATAACATTATCAAAAAATCCAATTTTGAATAATAGAATAGTTTTTAATAATTTTTTTTGCTTTCCTCAATCCAGTCCGTGGACTAAAATATTATTATTGTTTTTGTCTCTCTGTCTAATCCCCCTCTTGTCCCCACAATTTCCCCCTCTGTCTTCTTTTTTTTCTCTTTCTATCCCCTCCTGCTCCGGCACTAAATGATAATATAAATACATTTAATAAAGTCAAATACAAATAAGGCAACAAGAGAAGTATCCTACACTTCTCTTTTGTAAAGTAAATCTGAACAGACATTTGCATCTACATCAACTATATGATTTGCCTGAGAAGCTGGACAGGACACACAAAAAAAAAAAAAAAAAAAAAAATATTTTTTTAATTTCGACAAAATATCCCATGGGGGTTTCAATATATTTGCATTAATCTGTTCCCAAGTCAAACTGTCATCAGCGTGTCAGAGATTGTCAAGAGCTAAGGCATACGTATGCTGACATGAGCATGTTTGTTTATTTCTATCATTTTGTAGCCATATGTGCCCATGTTACAATGGACCCATAGATGATCAACATTTTTTTGCATAGCTCAGTACTAGAAATAGTACATAGTATCTTTTTCCAGTGGAAAAACAACTGTAGTTGGTCGAGCTGAGCTGAGTTTAGTACATTTACTGTGTTCAAACTTTGCATCAAACTTACAGCTAAGCGTGTCACTGGGGTGGCACCCTTAGAAACAGTACTAAGTGAAGGTATAAGTAGCGCTTCTTTAGACAGCAAACTATTGTATTTTTCGGACTATAAGGCGCACTTAAAATCCGACAATGCGCCTTATAACCCGGTGGGCCTAATGTACGGCATAATTCTGGTTGTGCTTACCGACCTCAAAGCAGTTTTATTTGGTACATGGTGTAATGATAAGTGTGACCAGTAGATGGTAGTCACACATAAGAGATACGTGTAGACTCTGTCGAAATGTTTTAGTATGACTTTGAAGCCGCATCGCTTGATGGATTGTCGGCCCAATAAGGCTACCGTAGTCAGAGATATAAGTATATTGTTTCACAATATTATGCAAAACCAACGTTTCTTACCCTCTGGTACCTGCTGATATGTATTTGAGATCTGCATAAATCCTGAAAATTTGCGCACGTCCACCACTGTAGTCCGTGCTGACACTGTAGTCGATAAACTTCTTCTTTTTCTCTATCTTCTTGTTATGGGACATTCATCCTCCGCTGTTGCCATTTCTAATATAAAGTAATGTAAAGTTCTTACTTAGATCTCGCAATGGAAGCGCTAAAAACTACCAGTGTAGTGAGTTTACATTATTCACCCAAGGAAGTTTAGTTATTGGAGAGTTCTGGTCGGACAGTTTTTCACGGGACACATTTCCGGCGTTGTTGTTGCACTAGTGAGCCACGGACGAGGAGATGCTGCTCCGTTATTGATTGAAGTAAAGTCTGAATGTCATTAAAACAGTTAGCTCCATCTTTTGACACTTCTTCCACTCCCGTCCTTGCATGCTACACTGCCCACAAAACGGCGCATCCTGAAGCGACTGTCAGAAAGCTACTTGAAAATGATCTGTAAAACATCATATATGCAACATTTTGACCAAACCATTACATGTTATGTAGACCACAAGGAAGTATTTTCCATTTAGAAAACAATCATAATATGACTCCTTGAATGCGCCTTATATTCCGGTGCGCCCTATGGTCCAGAAAATACAGTACCGTATTTTTCGGAGTCGCTTCGGCCGAAAATGCATAATGAAGAAGGAAAAAACATATATAAGTCGCACTGGAGTATAAGTCGCATTTTTTGGGGAAATTTATTTGATAAAACCCAACACCAAGAATAGACATTTGAAAGGCAATTTAAAATAAATAAAGAATAGTGAACAACAGGCTGAATAAGTGTACGTTATATGAGGCATAAATAACCAACTGGTATGTTAACGTAACATATTATGGTAAGAGTCATTCAAATAACTATAACATATAGAACATGCTATACGTTTACCAAACAATCTGTCACTCCTAATCGCTAAATCCCATGAAATCTTATACGTCTAGTCTCTTACGTGAATGAGCTAAATAATATTATTTGATATTTTACGCTAATGTGTTAATAATTTCACACATAAGTCGCTCCTTAGTATAAGTCGCACCCCCGGCCAAACTATGAAAAAAACTGCGACTTATAGTCCGAAAAATATGGTAGTTGTGTTTAAATTGTTCCCCTGCTGGTTGCTGCCAGGTACTACACTCCATTTTGCGTCAATCTCTTCATTGACGCAATTAAACAACGGACAGAATTCCTAACAGTCAATTATTAGGACCATTTCTCAGCCTCACATCTAACTTTCAGTGTGACAGTTCACAAGCAAATTTCCCAAAATATATATACGGAGCCATTTCTTCAAACTGTTTCTCGCCGGGTAATTTGCATACATTTTAACGCCTTCCATCGCAAATGACAACATGTCTGACAGCTCATTACAGGAGCAGCAGGAGATGTCACTCTTATAAGGCACCGCGCGGTTAAACCTCCACTTAATAAGTTGGTCAGGAAGCAGCACTTTCCCTCCATGTTGACACACACGTATGTTATTCATCATTAGAGTAAATACATAACATATCCCACACTTCAGTGTCCAACCTGGTCTTCCACCCAACATATAATCTTGCTGCCAACTGGCAAATCTATTTCAATATATAAAAAATTGCAGTATAAGTAATTACACGTGATTTTTGTCAAACTAGCCTGAATAATTGGCTGATGGACCACTGGGGCATTAATGGTGATTACAAGGTGGCACTTATCATTTGTATCATTGTCCAAGCCTTTTTCAAGGACAAGGAATGTGGAAAAAAGACGGTAAAATTTGAGATATCTGCTGGTGAGGAAGCTGCGTTAACGACCTTTTCACTTTTACAGTGAGAGGACATTTTGCTAAAAAATATGAACACATTTTTTTGGACATATGTGTCATACGTCGCATAAATAACCTGAAGTCTTGAGATATCAGATGAAATTTATGGTTCACAAGTAATTTTGTTTTAGTTTTTTTGGACAGCCGTTACATGTACTAACATCTGTTTGTACGGCAGGTATGTCGCAGAGTGAGTAATTACATTAGATTTTAGTTTTATTTAGATTATATGGTATTTGATTACTTTTTATACAATTCTGTTAGGTAAAAATGGTGTAATCAGATCTCCCTTCACCCAGTATCAGCAAAGCTCCTCACATCAACAATTTTCATTGCAGCTATGTCTCACATCAACAAAAGGTGAGTAGTTTTATTTTTATTTTGTATTATGTTTTACAACCCAAAACCAGTGAAGTTGGCATATTGTGTAAATGGTATATAAAAACAGAATACAATGATTTGCAACTCCTTTACAACTTATATTCAATTGAATAGACTGCAAAGACAAGATATTTAATGTTCCAACTGAGAAACTTATTTTTTTTTCTTCAAATAATCATTAACTTAGAATTTAATGGCAGCAACACATTGCAAAAAAGTTGTCACAGGGGCATTTTTACCACTGTGTTACATGGTCTTTCCTATTAACAACACTTAGTAAAAGTTTGGGAACTCAGGAGACCATTTTTTGAAGCTTTTCAGGTGGAATTTTTTCCCATTCTTTCTTGATGTACAGCTTAAGTTGTTCAACAGTCCGGGGTCTCCGTTGTGGTATTTTACGCTTCATAACGCGCCACACATTTTCAATGGGAGACAGGTCTGAACTACAGGCAGGCCACTCTTTTACTACGAAGCCACGCTGTTGTAACACGTGGCTTGGCATTCTCTTGCTGAAATAAGCAGGGGCGTCCATGATAACGTTGCTTGGATGGCAACATATGTTGCTCCAAAACCTGTATGTACCTTTCAGCATTAATGGTGTCTTCACAGATGTGTAAGTTACCCATGCCTTGGGCACTAATACACCCCCATACCATCACAGATGCTGGCTTTTGAACTTTGCGCCTATAACCGTCCGGATGGTTCTTTTCCTCTTTGGTCCGGAGGACACTGCGTCCACAGTTTCCAAAAACAATTTGAAATGTGGATTCGTCAGACCACAGAACACTTTTCCACTTTGCATCAGTCCATGAGCTCGGGCCCAGTAATTATTTTAACTATAACTGAAATCAATAGAAATATTGTGCCATTCAGACAAAATATTCACAAAAACTTGTGTTTCACTTTGCACAAAACAATTGTTGGAAGTCTTGCCATATTTGACGACATTTACAGTATACTAATCATTTTATTTTAGTTGTATTGTTATTTTTTATACATATTTATTCTGTTTATACTCATACTTGCCAACCTTGAGACCTCCGATTTCGGGAGGTGGGGGGTGGGGGCGTGGTCGGGGGAGGGGCGTGGTTGGGAGCGTGGTTAAGAGGGTAGGTGTATATTGACAGCTAGAATTCACCAAGTCAAGTATTTCATACATATACAGGTATATATATATATATATATATATATATATATATATATATATATATATATATAGGCTCCAGCGCCCCCCGCGACCCCAAAGAGAATAAGCGGTAGAAAATGGATGGATGGATGGATATATATATATATATATATATATATATATATATATCTACATCCTGAAAATATGCAAACAAACTGTGTTTAGATAATTGATACCTCAAACTTGCATAAATAAATATTAAGGAATATAACATAACTTGGCTTCTGAGAGTTTCAAAATGTAATGAATAAAATGCTAAAGTTGTTGATAAACAAGCAAATATTTTAATAATTAAATATGGTCATTTTAAATGAATTATTATGATAATTTAATTATTTCAAATATGTTTATTTTAATGTATAATTATATGGCTGGATGTAATAAGGAGTCACGAAAAAATACAAATAAAAATACAATTAGTTTTGATGTTTTTAGCAAAATATAGTAAAAATTTATGTAGTTTTTTTTTTTTTTTAAATTAATATATTTATTTTTAGGTAAAATAAACATAATAATACAATTTATCTCTAGTCTGGATGATTTAGTTCTTGTCATCCTGTTGTCCTCCCGTCATGAAAAAAGGCTGTCCTCACTCAGGTCCGCATGGAGCTGGAGGGGGCGTGGCTTCCAGCTCCGGCTGAAAATCGGGAGATTTTCGGGAGAATATTTATCCCGGGAGGTTTTCGGGAGAGGCGCTGAATTTCGGGAGTCTCCCGGAAAAATCGGGAGGGTTGGCAAGTATGTTTATACTGCAGGTATGTCACACAATAATGAAGGGTGAATAATTTGATTAAATGTTAGTTTTAATTTAGCCTTATATACATAGCATTTAACTTTTTTATATACTTATAATTTTGCCTAGCGTTTACGATCATTTAGAAAGACATGATGACGGATGTATTTTTTTAATGCATTTTAAATAGTAAATTAATGCTTGCAAAAATCCACTTACAGTGGAGCCTTAGGGAGCCACTCTATTCTGCCTATAAAGCCCTTAAAAAACATCCAAACACCTCCATTAGGGTTTTGTGTATATGATGTAAGAATATATGTAATGTAGTAACAGTCACATTTTATTATATAATAACATTTAATATTTACGTATTTTGCTCATTTTAAGCATACGCGGCACAATAATTTCAAAAATGCCTCAAGACATTTGCTTTTTTTTTTTTTTACGAACATTACTAATTACTGCTCACTGCAGACTTTATGAGAGCCAACAAACACAATAAAACATCACTTGCCAACCCTCCCGGATTTTCCGGGAGACTCCCGAAATTCAGCGCCTCTCCCGAAAACCTCCCGGGACAAATTTTCTCCCGAAATTCAGGCGGAGCTGGAAGCCACGCCCCCTCCAACTCCATACGGGCCTGAGTGACGTGTCGACAGCCTGTTTTCACGTCCGCTTTCCCACAATATAAACAGTGTGCCTGCCCAATCACGTTATAACTGTAGAATGATCGAGGGCGAGTTCTTGGTTTCTTATGTGTGTTTATTGTTAGGCAGTTTCATTAACGTCCTCCCAGCGCGGTAACAACACACAACGACAGCAGTCACGTTTTCGTCTACCGTAAAGCAGTTTGTCTGCCGTAAACAGCAATCTTAAACAGGACAATACTGCCATCTACTGTACATGCATATGTGACAATAACATCTACGGCTTTTAGAGAGTGCTCAACTGCGCACACAACAAGGAGATGAAGCAGAATGCATCATCAGAGAGGGTGTTCAGCATGGTTAGAAAAATAGTGACAGAGAATAGAACAAGGATGAACAATTCAACCCTTAACTCAACAATGAGTAGATGAGTGTTACAGTATGTGTGTGTGTATATGTGTAAATAAATGAACACTGAAATTCAAGTATTTCTCTTATTTATATATATATAATAAAATAAATAAATATATATAGCTAGAATTCACTGAAAGTCAAGTATTTCTTATATATATATATATATATATATATATATATATATATATATATATATATACAGGTAAAAGCCAGTAAATTAGAATATTTTGAAAAACTTGATTTATTTCAGTAATTGCATTCAAAAGGTGTAACTTGTACATTATATTTATTCATTTCACACAGACTGATGCATTCAAATGTTTATTTCATTTAATTTTGATGATTTGAAGTGGCAACAAATGAAAATCCAAAATTCCGTGTGTCACAAAATTAGAATATTACTTAAGGCTAATACAAAAAAGGGATTTTTAGAAATGTTGGCCAACTGAAAAGTATGAAAATGAAAAATATGAGCATGTACAATACTCAATATTTGGTTGGGGCTCCTTTTGCCTCAATTACTGCGTTAATGCGGCGTGGCATGGAGTCGATGAGTTTCTGGCACTGCTCAGGTGTTATGAGAGCCTAGGTTGCTCTGATAGTGGCCTTCAACTCTTCTGCGTTTTTGGGTCTGGCATTCTGCATCTTCCTTTTCACAATACCCCACAGATTTTCTATGGGGCTAAGGTCAGGGGAGTTGGCGGGCCAATTTAGAACAGAAATACCATGGTCCGTAAACCAGGCACGGGTAGATTTTGCGCTGTGTGCAGGCGCCAAGTCCTGTTGGAACTTGAAATCTCCATCTCCATAAAGCAGGTCAGCAGCAGGAAGCATGAAGTGCTCTAAAACTTGCTGGTAGACGGCTGCGTTGACCCTGGATCTCAGGAAACAGAGTGGACCGACACCAGCAGATGACATGGCACCCCAAACCATCACTGATGGTGGAAACTTTACACTAGACTTCAGGCAACGTGGATCCTGTGCCTCTCCTGTCTTCCTCCAGACTCTGGGACCTCGATTTCCAAAGGAAATGCAAAATTTGCATGGTTGGGTGATGGTTTGGGGTGCCATGTCATCTGCTGGTGTCGGTTCTAAATTGGCCCGCCAACTCCCCTGACCTTAGCCCCATAGAAAATCTGTGGGGTATTGTGAAAAGGAAGATGCAGAATGCCAGACCCAAAAACGCAGAAGAGTTGAAGGCCACTATCAGAGCAACCTGGGCTCTCATAACACCTGAGCAGTGCCAGAAACTCATCGACTCCATGCCACGCCGCATTAACGCAGTAATTGAGGCAAAAGGAGCTCCAACCAAGTATTGAGTATTGTACATGCTCATATTTTTCATTTTCATTCTTTTCAGTTGGCCAACATTTCTAAAAATCCCTTTTTTGTATTAGCCTTAAGTAATATTCTAATTTTGTGACACACGGAATTTTGGATTTTCATTTGTTGCCACTTCAAATCATCAAAATTAAATGAAATAAACATTTGAATGCATCAGTCTGTGTGCAATGAATAAATATAATGTACAAGTTACACCTTTTGAATGCAATTACTGAAATAAATCAAGTTTTTCAAAATATTCTAATTTACTGGCTTTTACCTGTATATAAGAAATACTTGACTTGGTGAATTCTAGCTGTAAATATACTCCTCCCCTCGAAACCACGCCCCCGACCCAACCACGCCCCTGCTCCACCCCCGACCACGCCCCCCACCCCACCTCCCGAAATCGGAGGTCTCAAGGTTGGCAAGTATGCTTACTGTACAAGATCTGATGTCATTAGCATGCCGACTGCGGAGATGTTCATACAGTATATTCCCATTTAGATGAAGAATGACTCGTAAAAAGGGGGTGGAACCAAGGGTCTTTTTGTATCTTTCTCACCTATTCCGGGTCTAAATTGGCTGTCAAAGTGTACCAACTTGTCGGAATACGTCCTGGTCCTTCTACTATCCAGGTGAGAGGCGG
Source organism: Nerophis lumbriciformis (assembly GCF_033978685.3). Taxonomy (NCBI): domain Eukaryota; kingdom Metazoa; phylum Chordata; class Actinopteri; order Syngnathiformes; family Syngnathidae; genus Nerophis; species Nerophis lumbriciformis. The sequence goes on from NC_084566.2 coordinate 2,039,461, forward strand.
GATTTATGATCTAGAATTTTTGACCAGCAAGGAAACGAGGAAGCAGCTGATCAGTCGATCACGTCAACATTGGCACACAAGCTTCTGTTCACAATGCCGCTATACATAGTTGGTCTGCGTTAGCGCTTATAAATACAATATCACTAATAATATTCATGTAAATATTCAAGTCACAAAATGGGAATGGAGTATTGTTAGCGGTTTTTGGATAATTTTTTATCGAATTTAATGGGCGGATAAAAGATCACCCTTTGCGGACTTCTATTTACGTTTATTTAAAAATACGTATTAATACTAATATTGAAAAACACATCCGTCGTCATGTCTTACATAATGATTGTGAACAATAGGCATTATTTCAAAAAAGTGCAGTTCCCCTTTAAGAATGGTAGAAACGTTTTTACTGCACTTGGTCTTACATCAACTTTAGGTTTTTTTAGTCTTATTACTGCACTTGGTCTTACATCAACTTTAGGTTTTTTTAGTCTTATTGTATGGATTTATATACATTTTTATACTTAAATAAGTTTCATAACACCTTTTCTTGGCTGCCATTTTCAATACATATCCTGTTTTCTCACATATCAACAATGAGTGAGTCGTTTTTTTTTTATTTTTAGTTTTGTTCAATCTAATTTTACAGCAGTTGACTTCCTGTTCAACTTATTTGACAGTGGCAAATGGTGCAAGCCTGCCTCTCCTTTTGTGTTTTTTTGTCTGTAAAAGGTGAGTACTTATTTATTTTAGTTTTATTTAATCTCACAATATTATGTCAGACCCACTCTACATCCATTGCTTTCGGTCTCCCCTAGAGGTGTGGGGGGGGGGGGGGGGGGGGGTTACCCACATATGCGGTCCTCTCCAAGGTTTCTCATAGTCATTCACATCGACGTCCCACTGGGGTGAGTTTTTCCTTGCCCTTATGTGGGCTCTGTACCGAGGATGTCGTTGTGACTTGTACAGCCCTTTGAGACACTTGTGATTTAGGGCTATAGATAGGCTCCAGCGACCCCCCGCGCCCCCAAAAATGGACAAGCGGTAGAAAATGGATGGATGGGTGATTGATTGATTGAATCTTAATATACAGTGTTTTACTTATTTTTATTCTTGTGTGACCGCTACGAATGTTAACGTGCTACTTAAATCATTGCCTGTACATATAATGAGCGAGAGTTTGACGCTGGAACTGATTATTTCCCCCATAGTTGGAATCAATTGAAAAGATGTGCAGTGAAGACAAATATCATCCAGTGCTATAAAACGGATTTGAAAGCACACTTGAAATGGACCAAATGTGGAATTGTTGGACATCTTGCTTTGACGGAGTCTGTGTCTAAATAAAGAAAGGAGTGGGAAAATAAGCTTAAAAGGCTTCTCCTCTCCTTTGGATGTTTGAAAATAGACTTCTGAAAGCTTGAAAAAAAACTTTGCGCTGTAGATCTTAACATAATTCCCACTCGTTATTCAAATCAAGGACTTGAGGTTCTTGGTGTGATCACTTCCTAATGCAGTCGATGTTCGTGGAACTGGGCTCCTTCGCTGTGGTTACCAGTCAGGAGTTATTAGAATGTGGATATGTCCTCTCACCTTGCTGCTTTGTGTTGCCACATGATGCTTAAAGGCCTACTGAAATGCAATTTTCTTATTTAAACGGGGATAGCAGGTCCATTCTATGTGTCATACTTGATCATTTCACGATATTGCCATATTTTTGCTGAAAGGATTTAGTAGAGAACATCGACGACAAAGTTCGCAACTTTTGGTCGCTGATAAAAAAAAGCCTTGCCTGTACCGGAAGTAGCAGACGAGTAGCGTGACGTCACAGGTTGTGGATCTCCTCACATCTGCACATTGTTTACAATCATGGCCACCAGCAGCGAGAGCGATTCGGACTGAGAAAGCAACGATTTCCCCATTAATTTGAGCGAGGATGAAAGATTCGTGGATGAGGAAAGTGAGAGTGAAGGACTAGAGGGCAGTGGGAGCGATTCGGATAGAGAAGATGCTGTGAGAGGTGGGTGGGACCTGATATTCAGCTGGGAATGACTAAAACAGTAAATAAACACAAGACATATATATATACACTCTATTAGCCACAACACAACCAGGCTTATATTTAATATGCCACAAATTAATCCCGCATAACATACACCTCCCCCCTCCTGTCCATATAACCCGCCAATACAACTCAAACACCTGCACAACACACTCAATCCCACAGCCCAAAGTACCGTTCACCTCCCCAAAGTTCATACAGCACATATATTTCCCCAAAGTCCCCAAAGTTACGTACGTGACATGCACATAGCGGCACGCACGTACGGGCAAGCGATCAAATGTTTGGAAGCGTACTCACGGTACCGTGTCTGCGTATCCAACTCAAAGTCCTCCTGGTAAGAGTCTCTGTTGTCCCAGTTCTCCACAGGCCAATGGTAAAGATTGACTGTCATCTTTCGGGAATGTAAACAATGAAACACCGGCTGTGTTTGTGTTGCTGAAGTCGGTCGCAATACACCGCTTCCCACCTACAGCTTTCTTCTTTGCTGTCTCCATTGTTCATTGAACAAATTGCAAAAGATTCACCAACACAGATGTCCAGAATACTGTGGAATTTTGCGATGAAAACAGACGACTTAATAGCTGGCCACCATGCTGTCCCAAAATGTCCTCTACAATCCGCGACGTCACGCGCTGACGTCATCATACCGAGACAATTTCAGCAGGATATGTCGTGTGAAATTTAAAATGGCACTTTAGTAAGCTAACCCGGCCGTATTGGCATGTGTTGCAATGTTAAGATTTCATCATTGATATATAAACTATCAGACTGCGTGGTCGGTAGTAGTGGGTTTCAGTAGGCCTTTAAGGTCAAAGGTGACGTGATGCTGTAGTCACGCCAAGTGCGTGGCTTCAAAAAGTGCTAGTATGCACTTTTTTAACTGTAACTGCACAAATGCCCCATGTGGCATTCAACAATGGAACACAGGAGTTTGACAGGACATAAGTGTTAGCAGCACTTACTTTGCTACGTGAGCTACAGTGCAAACATTACAGTTGGATTTGAACAGCTTTGTCATTGTTACGTGGAAAAGAAAACCACACATTTTTGAGAAAGATGAAGTTGTCTCCTTGCGCCATCACATCACCAGAAGAATAAACGCGAACCCAGCACGAAACAACCAGTAACAAAGAAAACAACGACGGTGGACAACAAAGCTGCTAGTGGCACTAGTGCAGGGGTGCCCATTTCAAGGATGGCGAGCTAGCGGTGGATAGTGGAGGGTGTGTCAGTCCATCGCCAGCCAGGCATTAAAAAAAAAAATAGACCTAAAAATTTGCGATCATCAATCTTCACCAAGACGTCACTTTCGTCACTTGATTGACATTCACGGCACCCGAGGGTCTTGTGAGATGACGCTGGCTGCTGCCAGATCATTATTAAGAAAAAATGACCGACAGGAAGGCGAGAAACACTTTTTATTTCAACGGACTCACGCACCGTACCTGCCGTCAAAACTCTAAAGACCGACCGCACAGTTCCTGTCTTCACAATAAAAGCGCTGCTTCATCCTGCCTGCGCTAACAAAATAAGAGACTCAGAAAGCTAGCAAGCTACGGAGTTTCTTGTAAAGTGTATAAAAAGGAGTATGGAAGCTGGACAAATAAGATGGCAAAAAGCAACCACTTTCATGTGGTATTGGACAGAAAGGAGGACTTTTTTTCTCCTCCATTGGAAAATGTGGACGTTATCATCACTACTGTCTGATTCCAATCAATGCAAGTCATCAGAATCAGGTAATACACCAACTTATATTCTTGTTTTTGTGAAAGAAAGGAATGTTAAACATGCTTGTATTATCATTAAACACCTTTAACTTGTTAACAAAAACCTCTTTTTTTATAAATAAATGCATATAAACGATATATATGAATGAGGTAGATTGCAAAAAGCCGCTGCCTGACCAGGGCTCAGAAAATCTGCAAAGACTCCTCACACCCCCAATAAGGACTGTTTTCACTGCTGGACTCTAGAACAGTGGTTCTTAACCTTGCTGGAGGTACTGAACCCCACCAGTTTCATATGTGCATTCAACGAACCCTTTAGTGAAAAATAAAATTCATATTCATGACAAAGTTATATGTTTTTTTTACTGGTGCACAAAATGAACCGTGCATGAACCACAACAAATTACACACCTGCAAATCAGATGGAAAATTAGAGGGAACATTGTTTGGGGGTATCTATAATACGTCGATAGGGAGAAGTTTTTATTTACAAAATGAGTCGGGTGTGTCTCCGCTGAACCCCTGAGGCCGACTCACCGAACCCCTAGGGTTCGATCGAACCCAGGTTAAGAACCACTGCTCTAGAAAGAGGTTCCGCAGCCTCCGAAGCAGAACCTCCAGGTTCTGTAACAGCTTCTTCCCTCAGGCCGTAAGACTCTTGAATGCATCATAATGAAATTATTAACTCGCTGGAATAAAAAAGACAATATAACATACATCCATAAACGTGGACGCATGTGGAAAAGTGCAATATATTTATCTGTACAGTAATCTATTTATTTATTTATATATATATATATATATATTTATTTTATATATATATTATTTATATATATTTATTTATTTATATATGCACCTTATTGCTTTTTTATCCTGCACTACCATGAGCTTATGTAACGAAATTTCGTTCTTATCTGTGCTGTAAAGTTCAAATTTGAATGACAATAAAAAGGAAGTTTAAGTCTAAGGTAGATCCCTTCGACTTGGTCAATTTAAAAGTAGCTCGCCTGCAGAAAAAGTGTGGGCACCCCTGCACTATTGCAACAAAACTTGCCATCTATCAACTAGACGTGCCACAGAGACACAGATTGTTTGTTCCGTGAGTGGTGGAAGATGACAGACGTTATGTGCATGTGCTCCTTCTTCTATAGTTTTAATGCGTCTGGTGGCTCTCTCTGTGTCTTTTCCCAGCTACTGCCGGGATGTTAATGATGTCACGTCCGGCTCACGTCCAGCCCAATGAATACTGGTGGTGGTCAAACTAGCTCATTTCTCAATGGGTACGAGGCGCCATTGAGCCTTTCTTGAAGAAAAAAAGCCCTATGCTTGTGTTTTTTTCACAGAAAGGATAAACATTTCTTCATAGTTCCTTGAGAGTGTTATTAAAATAAGGTGAAAAAGTGCAAGATTCGTTTAAACGACGACGAGAAAAGCATGCAGCTCACACTGAGGGTTGTCCCGATACCAATATTTTGGTACCGGTACCAAAATGTATTTCGATACTTTTCGATACTTTCCTAGATAAAGAGGACCACAAAAATGGCATTATTGTCTTTGTTTTAACAAAAAATCTTAGGGTGCATTAAACATGTGTTTATTATTGCAATGTTGTCCTTAAATAAAATAGTGAACATACTAGACAACTTGTCTTTTAGTAGTAAGTAAACAAACAAAGGCTCCTAATTAGTCTGCTGATGTATGCAGTAACATATTGTGTCATTTATCATTCTATTATTTTGTCTACATTATTAAGGACAAGTTGTAGAACATAAATTATTAATCTACTTGTTCATTTACTGTTAATATCTGCTTACTTTCTGTTTCAACATGTTCTATCTACACTTCTGTTAAAATGTAATAATCACTTACTCTTCTCTTGTTTGATACTGTACATTAGTTTTGGATGATACCACAAATTTGGGTATCGATCTGATACCAAGTAGTTACAGGATCATACATTGGTCATATTCAAAGTCCTCATGTGTCGAGAGACGTATTTCCTGAGTTTATAAACATAATAAATAAAAAAATTTTTAATGAAAAAAGATTTTGTGATGCTAAAAAATATTGATGTAAGCATAGTAGTATCGACTAGATACGCTCCTGTACTTACATCCCTGCCATTATATTGGATGTAATGTGTAGATCCACCCATGGCATTTGTTTACATTCAGGCGTGCTAGCTTTTGTTAGCGATGGCGCCGGTGAGCTATTACATCCTCCTACGGTGTATCGTGAAGCATGTTTAGCTACTCCTCGTCCTGCAGTGATAATGATACTTGTACGAAACATACTTTATTTGTCGCCATGGAGGCGAGGATTAGTCATTTAGAAGTAGCTAAAACACTGCAGACTGCAGATGGACGTTAGTCGCTAGCTAACTAGCCATGTCTTAAAGCACCTCTTCCTGGGGTTGTTTCAGTGTTATAACTTCACCTTTATCTTTAGTTTTTAGGCCAAAATGCATCCATTCTCCCTTTTCTGTCTACTAGAGATGTGCGGTTTGCGGGCACAACCGCGGAGTCCGCGGATTATCCGCGGATCGGGCGGATGAAATAAAAAAAAATTAGATTTTATCCGCGGGTCGGGTCGGGCGGTTGAAATAAAAAAAAATTAGATTTTAAATAGATTCAGGCGGGTGGCAGTTAAACCAATTGGGAAATATATATACATAGTTAAATGTTGTTACCCACATACGAAAAACGAGCAGGCACCTGCTGCATATGCCACAACAGAAGAAAAAGAAAAGAAAAGAGATGGACACTTTTACGGAGCGGAGAAGGGACGCCTCGCCGGGGTCCGGGACCGAGGCCCCTTCCCCCGAGAGGGCCCGACGCACGTCCAGGGTCACCACCGCCCCCACCTCACCGACACCCCGCCTCGTCCGCCTTCGCCGCGGCCGGCGTCACGCGCAGCAGGTAAGCAGCTTACCTGCCCGCCACCCCCGTGGCCGGGGGCTCGTAACAGGGGTCACTCCGCGCGCTCCGCCCGCGCAGCTTACCTGCCCGCCACCCCTGTTGCCGGGGGCGCGTAACAGGGGTCACTCCGCGCGCAGTGCGCTCACGAAAGGGGTGGGGCTCACCCTGGTTGATATAGACAGCAGGACGGTGGCCATGGAAGTCGGAACCCGCTAAGGAGTGTGTAAAATGAAAATGGATGGCGCTGGAGCGTTGGGCCCATACCCGGCCGTCGCCGGCAGCGAGACGCGCTTGGAGGTGCGCTCAGCGCAGCTCCCATATGATTGCGCACTGGTGTGCGTCTGGGTCGTGACAGCGTGGCACGTGAATGTCTGTGCTGCATTGGATCAGTCTCCTTTCTTTAACAGGCAAAAGCTTTATAACCTCACTAATGCCTTGCATCGTCTATATTAGATATATAACAACGGGCGGGTGCGGTTCTGATCAAATGTTACATCGGGTGGATGGCGGATGGTTGACGACTTTCTGATGCGGTTGCGGATGAAATAATTGCCTAACCGCGCATCTCTACTGTCTACACACTGTCTGCTTGTAAGTACTCGCCATCATGCCCATTAAAAAAAGGGGGGGAGCGGCGACCGGTACTTTTTAGAGGCAGTATAGTACGGAATATGATTCATTAGTATCGCGGTACTATACTAGTACCGGTATACTGTACAACCCTACACTCTAGTGTCTAGTCCAAGGGAGCAGAGTCGAAGAATGTATGAGTTTGCAGTGATCACTTCGTTAAAGGTTTATTTGATATACAAACCCCGTTTCCATATGAGTTGGGAAATTGTGTTAGATGTAAATATAAACGGTATACAATAATTTGCAAATCTTTTTCAACCGATATTCAATTGAATGCACTACAAAGACAAGATATTTGATGTTCAAACTCATAAACTTTTTTTTTTTTTTGCATATAATAACTAACTTAGAATTTCATGGCTGCAACATGTGCCAAAGTAGTTGGGGAAGGGCATGTTCACCACTGTGTTACATGGCCTTTTCTTTTAACAACACTCAATAAATGATTGGGAACTGAGGAAACTAATTGTTGAAGCTTTGAAAGTGGAATTCTTTCCCATTCTTGTGTTATGTAGAGCTTCAGTCGTTCAACAGTCCGGGGTCTTCGCTGTCGTATTTTACGCTTCATAATGCGCCACACATTTTCGATGGGAGACAGGTCTGGACTGGAAAGTACCCGCACTCTTTTTTTACGAAGCCACGCTGTTGTAACACGTGCTGAATGTGGCTTGGCATTGTCTTGCTGAAATAAGCAGGGGCGCCCATGAAAAAGACGGCGCTTAGATGGCAGCATATGTTGTTCCAAAACCTGTATGTACCTTTCAGCATTACTGGTGCCTTCACAGGTGTGTAAGTTACCCATGCCTTGGGCACTAATGCACCCCCATACCATCACAGATGCTGGCTTTTCAACTTTGCGCCGATATTTGCTTTGCTTCCCCTTTGGTCCGGATGACACGATGTCGAATATTTCCAAAAACTATTTGAAATGTGGACTCGTCAGACCACAGAACACTTTTCCTCTTTGCATGAGTCCATCTTAGATGATCTCGGCCCCAGAGAAGCCGGCGGCGTTTCTGGATGTTGTTGATAAATGGCTTTCGCTTTGCATAGTAGAGCATTAACTTGCACTTACAGATGTAGCGACAAACTATTTAGTGACAGTGGTTTTCTGAAGTGTTCCTGAGCCCATGTGGTGATATCCTTTAGAGATTGATGTCGGTTTTTGATACAGTACCGTCTGAGGGATCGAAGGTCACGGTCATTCAATGTTGGTTTCCGGCCATGCCGCTTACGTGGAGTGATTTCTCCAGATTCTCTGAACCTTTTGATGATATTATGGAGCGTAGATGTTGAAATCCCTAAATTTCTTGCAATTGCACTTTGAGAAACATTGTTCTTAAACTGTTTGACTATTTGCTCACGCAGTTGTGGACAAAGGGGTGTACCTCGCCCCATCCTTTCTTGTGAAAGACTGAGCATTTTTTTGGGAAGCTGTTTTTATACCCAATCATGGCACCCACCTGTTCCCAATTAGCCTGCACACCTGTGGGATGTTCCAAATAAGTGTTTGATGAGCATTCCTCAACTTTATCAGTATTTATTGCCACCTTTCCCAACTTCTTTGTCACGTGTTGCTGGCATCAAATTCTAAAGTTAATGATTATTTGCAAAAAAATTTAGCATATTCAACTGAATATGGGTTGAAAATGATTTGCAAATCATTGCATTCCGTTTATATTTACATCTAACACAATTTCCCAACTCATATGGAAACGGGGTTTGTACTTTTAACGCTTATTATTTCTTTTTTAGGTATCATCTTGATTTTATTTGTATTTCTTAAACACGTTTGCTACCAGTGTTTCGAAAAGAACCAACTCGGCAAGTCTAAATAAATGAAAGCCTATGTGAGCAAAACCTAAAAGAGAAGAGCTTTTACCAAAAGCAACAATCATATATAAATATTTCAGCACATACACAATGTTGGCATCTTGAGTTATATTTTGATAAAGACGGGGGAAAACACGCTACTCGTAAATGGCGCGTGCAACAGCAACAAACATGGCAGCTTAGACGTGAAGTTAAATCATGAAATACAAACTTAGCCGAGCAAAAACAATGCATAGCCGGGAGAGTCTGGATACCAATTTCCTTGACCCAGTCACACACAAAGAAGTTGTACACCGCCATACTTTTCCAAGTTTTATTTTGTAAAATGGCGTCTGGAGCACAATCGTTCAAGATGACGTAGTCCTTGATATCGCTCGACACATTTTTTGGGATAAAGTATAGGCATCTATTCCATTGTATAGTTAGATTTTTTTTGCTTGTATCTAATTTTTTCTGAAAGATTTAAGCCTCTTTTGTACTCAGATAGTCCGCATGCTGCTTGTTGTACAAAAGCCATTTTTGCTTGGTCCACCACCACTGGTTGTCACTCCCGGGAAGAAGTCACATGTTATAGACCGCACCTAATTAGAAGTCGAACCCACTTAATATTATAACAAATTTTATTTTGTACATATAGTACAGGCCAAAAGTTTGGACACACCTTCTCATTCAATGCGTTCTCTTTATTTTCATGACTATTTACATTGTAGATTGTCACATCAAAACTATGAATGAACACATGTGGAGTTATGTACTTAACAAAAAAAGGTGAAATAACTGAAAATATGTTTTATATTCTAAAATCTTCAAAATAGCCACCCGTTGCTCCGATTACTGCTTTGCACACTCTTGGCATTCCCTCCATGAGCTTCAAGAGGTAGTCACCTGAAATGGTTTTCACTTCACAGGTGTCATAGTTTTGATGCCTTCAGTGACAATCTACAATGTAAATAGTCATGAAGATAAAGAGAATGCATTGAATGAGAAGGAGTGTCCAAACTTTTGACCTGTACTATATGTACAAAATAAAATTAGTCAAAAAGTGGGTTTGGCTTTTAATTAGGTGCAGTCTATTGCTGGTATTTCGACATATGACTTCATGTATATATATATATATATATATATATATATATATATATATATATATATATATATATATATACACACATATATATATATATATATATATATATATATACATATATATATATATATATATATATATATATGTGTGTGTATATATATATATATATATATATATATATATATATATATATATATATATATATATACCTAAAACTCTCTCTCACACACACGCATGCACACAAGATGAAAAAGCTTCAGTGACAATCTACAATGTAAATAGTCATGAAAATAAATAAAACGCATTGAATGAGAAGGTGTGTCCAAACTTTTGGCCTGTACTGTATGTACAAAATAACATTTGTCAAAGTGGGTTCGGCTTATAATTAGGTGCAGTCTATTGCTGGTATTCCGACATGTGACTTCTTGTATGTATGTATGTATGTATGTATGTATGTATGTATGTATGTATGTATGTATATATGTATATATATATATATATATATATATATATATATATATATATATATATATATATATATATATATACACATACACACACACACATATATACTGTATATATATACCTAATATACCTAAAACTCTCTTTCACACACACACACACACCCACACAAGATGAAAAAGCTTAGAGCTTTTCGAGCACCAGAGGATCTAAAGAGAGAATTATCCATGCACCATTTCCTCCTTTACCACTGTGTGTGTGTGTGGAGAATTGTGCACTTCTTGCATCCTTGTAGCCGCACACGCACACACACACGCACACGCACACGCAGACACACACACACACACACACACACACACACACACACACACACACACACACACACACACACACACACACACATTCTTGTAATTGTTACCTTCTTGGCACCTCCAAAAAATGCCTACCTCTTAGGGACCACCCTTTCAAGATATATAAAAATGTGTATTTACAACATTAATAATATACACATACTATGCAAATATAAAAATGCTTGTTGTGAAAAATGAGTTGTAATTTCACAAGAAAAAGGTCACAATTTCACAAGAAAAACTTAGAATTTTGGCAGTATTATAATAAAAGTCGTAATTTTATTCAACGGAAGTCAAAATTTTACAAGAAAAACTGAACATTTGTGCAATATTATGAGAAAAAATGGAATTTTACTCAATAACAGTCACAATTTTATGAAAAGAGTCATAATTTTACTCCACAAAAGTAACAATTTTATAAGAAAACTTAAAAATGTTGGCAATATTATAATAATAATAATCGGAATTTTACTTGGATACATTTTAACAAAAGTCATCAATATACTCAAAAAAAAGTCACTATTTTACACGAACAACACAAAAATTGGCAATATTGTGATAACAGTCAGAATTTTATATGACAAATGTCACCATTTAGCATTAAAAAATAATAATTTTACAAGAAGATACTGCAATGTTACAGAAACAGAAATAATATGAGAAATTGTTCCCAATTTTATAAGAAAGAAGTCAACACATTGTGAGAAAAAGACTGCTTTTAGTTCATTTATATTTTCTTTGGAATTTTTTGTTTGTAATTGGTTTTTAATCTTCAGATTTGAGAAACACCTTGGGGTGCAGCTTGGACACATTTTCAGTAAAGAACCGAGGTTCATTGGGTGTTTCGGGTCTTTGATCTCTATACACCCTCGCCTGGGCGACACAACCGGGGCTCAGGCCCCGGCTTGTGTCCAAGCAGCGTACTACTCCATCCGTCTCCCCTCTTGATCCACAACCACCTTGAGGCTTTCTCAGCAGCCTTGCTGATATATCTGATGGCTTTTCTCTCCAGCAACCCTCTGATTCCAAGAAGTCTGAACGCTCGATGCACAGATTGCCCTAGAAAGCCACTGCCGCCCACTTCTATAGGCTCACAGCGGGCCCTCCAGCCGCTCTCTCTGCATGCCTCCACCAGCTCAAGGTATTTGGCCTTCTTTCGCTCATGGGCCTCCTCCATTCGGTCTTCCCAGGGGACTGTAAGTTCCAGCAGCACAACATGCTTCGTTGAGTCAGAAGTTAACACAAGGTCTGGCCTCAGTGATGTCCTTGCTATGCGCTCTGGAAACTTCAGCTGTCTGCCGAGATCCACGGACTGTGGCTAGCAGTCACGGACTGTGGCTAGCAGTCTGGTTGGGGCCTTACGTCCTGCCTGTGATTTGTCCCCTGCCTTGACGAAGGAGATGTTATGCCTGACTGGGTGCTGGTGTTTGCTCTGCTGGATTCCAGTGCCAATGGTGTCTGCTACTGCCTTCAGCACCTGGTCGTGGCGCCATGTGTACCTCCCCTCTCCCAGGGCTTTAGGGCAGCAGCTCAGGATGTGCTCCAGGGAACCCCGTGCCTTGCACAGTGGACATTCAGGTGTTTCTGCTAGCCCCCAGCAATGAAGATTAGATGGACTTGGGAGGACATCATACACTGACTGGATCAGGAACTTAAGTCTTGCTGGTTCTGACTTCCAAAGTTCTGTCCAGGTGATCTTCCGGGTAGATGTCTGGTCCCAATTTGTCCAGGCTCCTTGCTAGCGCATGACCTCTGTCTTGCTCTGGCGTTCCTCCTCAACCTCTGCACGGATCTCTCCCTGCACCATCAGCCGTCTCTCTCGACCCTGGGCTGTCGTAGCGTGGTCTTGTATGGCTACCCAGCCCAGCTCGTCCGACTGCCACAGCACCTACTAAGACGACATGCCTCAGCCTTGCTTCTGCCTGGTCAACGGCCTCCTGCGCCTTCCACTTCCTCCCAGTTCTGACCTTGATGCCAGCAGAGGAGACTCTGGTGTCAGATGAGTCTCTGTAAAGTAACACCTTCCTGGCTCTGGTGACTTTAAACTCCTCGGTCAATCCGGTGAAGGGAAGCTGCAGCTTGTTGGTGTGCCCATACAGGGCGATGCTGCTTAGGCTCTTCGGCAAGCCCAGCCACCTACGCAGGTGCAGGCTGATGTTGCGTTCGAAGCCCTCCACAATGGTTACTGGGACTTCGTAGATGAGCAGCGGCCAAAGGATTCTCGGCAGGATGCCATGCTGGTATATCCAAGCCTTTAAATTCCCGGGGAGGCCCGACTTGTCCACTGTTGATAGCCAGGTCTTCAGCTCCACATGGGCTGACTGCACTGCTGCCTTGTCCTTCAGGATGCTGTCAAAGATCTTCCCCAGGCTCTTCACAGGCTTCTCTGACATTGATGGTATGGGGTCTCCATCCAGGCTGAAGCGGTGTTTGTCCTCCACTCTCCCCTTCCTCAAAACCAGGAACCTGGACTTGGCTGGCTTGAACATCATTCTCGCCCATGTGATGATCCTTTCTAGTCCGCGGAGGAGACACCGACACCCTGTCACTGATGTTGTTGTGACAGTCAGATCATCCATGAAGGCTCGGATCGGAGGTTGTCGAATGCCGGAACTGGACTTCGGACCCCTGCATTCCACTTCTGCTGCCTTGACCAGCATGTTCATCGCTAGGGCGAACAGTGCCACTGATATGGTGCACCCTGTGATGATGCCCTTCTCCAGGCAGTGCCATGCAGATGTTATTGCTCCAGAGGTGAATCTCTTCATTATTTACTTCAAGTTATAACAATATGTCTCTATATACAGATTTATTTTTAAAATTAATGTTGTAATCTGACTGTCGCCAAATCCTTGTAGTTTGCTGAGTTCCACACAAGGATCTGGGCTCGAAGGCATTGGAAACTCCTTCCAGATAGCAAAAAAGAATGAACCAATCAGGATCGCCGGGCGGGATTTAATAGATGTGATGTAGCGCCGAAAAGACTGTTTGATTCAAACAACAATGGCGGCATGCAGCCCTCGCTGCGTCGTGTGCTGACATTGATTCTGCTATTGCAACTGTTTTGCGACATCGATATTAATTCTTTAAAAGATTAACGGAGAACGGTTTTGAAGGCTTTTATTGGTGGCAAGGATGTTTTGGTTCTTCTTCCGACCTGGTTTTGATTTCCCAGCATCGCTCTCATCAGCGTCACGGGTTGATTTCGATGTGAGTGGTTAAAGTAGCACGTCATTCAAGACGACGGACAAGTGGTTTATCCAATCACAAACAATTTTTTTTTTTTTTTACAAGGCCCCGCCTTCTGAAATACATCTCCTATTGACAACTCCCAGATCCTTGTGTGGAGCTCAGCTAACTACAAGGATCTGGCGAGAGTCAGGTTATTACTTTTGGCAAAAGGGAGCGCATTTCAATTTCTTACACACACTTGTTATTACATATGTTGGCCAGAGAGGGAGCACTTCAAATTATTTACACACATTTGTTATTTCATATGTTGACCAGAGGGGGAGCACTTCAAATCAATACAGTCGATTTGAAAAATCCCTCCTTTTTGGGACCACCCTAATTAGTGAGACATTTTCTATATTGAGACCATGATTTGGGTCCTAACTTGTTCACCGGTCCTCATATGGAAGGTACTTTTCCTTGTTGATGTCACATCGGGGTCGCATCTTTATGCGAGGTTGTTCTCCCTGGAATGCAGAACAGACAACTCCGGACGAAAGTGTGAAGGTAGGATATGATTTATTAGAGATGTCCGATAATTTTGGCCTGCCGACATTATCGGCCGATAAATGCTTTAAAATGTAATATCGGAAATTATCTGTATCGGTTTTTCCATTGTAGGTATTGTTTTTTTTTGTTTTTTTAAAATTTTGTTTATTAAATCAACATAAAAAACACAAGATACACTTACAATTAGTGCGCCAACCCAAAAAACCTCCCTCCCCCATTACACTCATTCGCACAAAAGGGTTGTTTCTTTCTGTTATTAATATTCTGGTTCCTACATTATATATCAATATATATCAATACAGTCTGCAAGGGATACAGTCCGTAAGCACACATGATTGTGCGTGCTGCTGCTCCACTAATAGTACTAACCTTTAACAGTGAATTTGACTCATTTTCATTAATTACTAGTT
Source organism: Nerophis lumbriciformis (assembly GCF_033978685.3). NCBI lineage: Eukaryota > Metazoa > Chordata > Actinopteri > Syngnathiformes > Syngnathidae > Nerophis > Nerophis lumbriciformis. The sequence goes on from NC_084566.2 coordinate 2,054,678, forward strand.
TCTATGTAACTGTTTTTGTATTGTTTACTTTCTTTTTTATTCAAGTAAATGTTTTTAATTTATTTATCTTATTTTATATTTTTTCTAAAAAAGGACCTTATCTTCACCATACCTGGTTGTCCAAATTAGGCATAATAATGTGTTAATTCCACGACTGTATATATCGGTATCGGTTGATATCGGTATCGGTAATTAAGAGTTGGACAATATCGGAATATCGGATATCGGCCAAAAAGCCAATATCAGACATCCCTATGATTTATTCCTCATAGACTTTTGACAAGAACAAGAAAGTTTGATCATATTACGCCTATACTGGCTCACCTGCACTGGCTTCCTGTGCACTTAAGATGCGACTTTAAGGTTTTACTACTTACGTATAAAATACTACACGGTCTAGCTCCAGCCTATCTTGCCGATTGTATTGTACCATATGTCCCGGCAAGAAATCTGCGTTCAAAGAACTCCGGCTTATTAGTGATTCCCAGAGCCCCAAAAAAGTCTGCGGGCTGTAGAGCGTTTTCTATTCGGGCTCCAGCACTATGGAATGCCCTCCCGGTAACAGTTAGAGATGCTACCTCAGTAGAAACATTTAAGTCCCATCTCAAAACTCATTTGTATACTCTAGCCTTTGAATAGCCCCCCTTTTTTTAGACCAGTTGATCTGCCGTTTCTTTTCTTTTCTCCTCTGCTCCCCCCTATCCCTTGTGGAAGGGGAGACACACAGATCCGGTGGCCATGGATGGGGTGCTGGCTGTCCGGGGTCGGGACCCGGGGTGGACCGCTCGCCTGTATATCGGTTGGGAACATCTCTGCGCTGCTGACCCGTCTCCGCTCGGGATGGTTTCCTGCTGACCCCACTGTGGACTGGACTCTTACTGTTATGCTGGTGTTGCAGGTCCCAGGTAGCCAGGACAAGCAGTCAGATAATATTGTCCTGTTATACAGGAGGAAATAAGCACACAGAACGTTTCAGTTGGTCACAGACTGGTCGCTCTCGTCAGAATTTATTAACAGAATTTACAAATCCACAATTCACTTAATTTCCCATATATTTTGTCACTTTGTATTATCATGTCAATGTCTTTTACTTTATCTTCACCTCTATTTTCATCAAAACACTCAATAAACTATCATTAAACTGTTACTGTATCACTGGAGTTATAATTACCATAACAATACTGTATGCCTTTGCCATATATTTTCACATATCCACATCATCACTCCAAAACATACAATATAGTGCTCAATTAGACATTATTTCACTGTCTTGTCTTTCTCAGGAATATTCACCTTTAACTTAATGCACAATTTAGCAACATTCATTTAAATACTTTACTTTTCTTCATATTCTTCTTCTTATATAGCAGCTTTAAGTTACTGTACTTGAAATGTTCATTGACCATTCCTGAGAGCTTAACTTATATAACCATGTCCAAACATAACACAATAGCATGTAAAACCTATTTCAGAACACACACATTATACAAATATACATATGAAATCAATAAGAAAACGGGAGCTCTAATTTGGGGAGTCTGAATTAGGATCAGAAGTTCCTATATAAACATTGCGCACTCACGTCGCCATTTTGTATTGATTAATACAGCTGTACACCGGATTCATTCACAAATACAAACTACAACTCACAAACACTTTAGTGTTAGGCTCCACCATCAGAATGTGTACCCAAACTTAGAAAAAAACATGGATATTATTCAGTGAGTTGTTTTACCAAAACTAACCTGTTATACAGGAGGAAATAAGCACACAGAACGTTTCAGTTGGTCACAGACTGGTCGCTCTCGTCAGAATGACAAGACACTTCCGGTCTGTAGGTGATCGCATTCAATTGGGAAGAAACGCCCTGCTGCCCCCTACTGACCAATGTGAATATTGATAAATGTGGAATGACAGCTCCAAAAACGAATTCAAACCATAAAATAAAATAAATATATCAACACAAAAATGTGACACATTATGGGTGGGTCACACTGGATCCACTATGGACTGGACTCTCAGAATATTATGTTAGACCCACTCGACATCCATTGCATTCGGTCTCCCCAGAGGGGGGGGGGGGGGGGGGGTTACCCACATATGCGGTCCTCTCCAAGGTTTCTCATAGTCATTCACATCGACGTCCCACTGGGGTGAGTTTTTCCTTGCCCTTATGTGGGCTATACCGAGGATGTCGTTGTGGCTTGTGCAGCCCTTTGAGACACTTGTGATTTAGGGCTATATAAATAAACATTGATTGATTGATTGATAAATCATCCAAGCCAAGGCAACAACTTGGCGCAGGAAACATAGAACTATGGACATGGAACACTCACGAAACTGTGGCATGAAATAAACAAGACTTACGTGGTAGGTTGCGTGAAGCAAACAATGACGCCAGGCCGAGTGGGGCGAGCAACGTGAATAAATAGCTCTCTGATTAGTGCTCGGCAGCAGGTGAACGTGCAGAACACTAATCAGAGGCAGGTGGAAATCATAAGTAACCATGGTAACTAACAAGGGTGCACAATAACAGGAACTAAGGGAGTCCAAAACTGACAGAACATAACAAAAACATGATCCGGATCATGACAGTTGATGTCTCAAGAAGGGTACAAATACAAGAACACACACACACACACACACACTTGATATTTCATGCTTTTAATGCGACTGCTTGATTTATTCATAAATACCGTATTTTCCGCACTATAAGGCGCACCTAAAAACCACAAATGTTCTCAAAAGCTGACAGTGCGCCTTATAACCCGGTGCGCTTTATTACGATTCATTTTCATAAAGTTTCAATCTCGCAACTTCGGTAAACAGCCGCCATCTTTTTTCCCGGTAGAACAGGAAGCGCTTCTTCTTCTACGCAAGCAACCGCCAAGGAAAGCACCCGCCCCCATAGAACAGGAAGCGCTTCTTCTTCTACTGTAAGCAACCACCCGCCCCCGGAAGAAGAAGAAAAAACGCGCGGATATCACCGTACGTTTCATTTCCTGTTTACATCTGTAAAGACCACAAAATGGCTCCTACTAAGCGATCCGGTTCATAAAAAGACGCAATCTCTCCATCCGCACACGGATTACTACCGTATTTCACAGCAACTGATATTCCTGTGAACCGCACTGTGGAACGGGAGCACGTACGGTGAATATTCGCACCACAGGGAATGAGAAGTCATCCTTCACTGTGGTTCTAGCTTGCCATGCTAACTTCCACCCATGGTGATATTCAAAAGGAAGACCTTGCCAAAAGAGACCTTTCCAGCCGGCGTCATCATAAAAGCTAACTCGAAGGGATGGATGGATGAAGAAAAGATGAGCGAGTGGTTAAGGGAAGTTTACGCGAAGAGGCTGGGTGGCTTTTTTCACACAGCTCCGAAGGCGAACACACCTTCACTAAGACGGGCAGACAGCGCCGGACGACATTTGCCAGTGGATCGTAAATGCCTGGGCAGATATTTCGGTCACAACTGTGGTCCGAGCTTTCCGGAAGGCAGGATTCACAGAACAACAGCGACACTGACTCCCGATGACTTCGACGAGACGGAACCGGCCATTTTGGATACCACGCTTGCGCAACTTTTCAATTCGGACACCGAAGACGAAGAATTCGAAGGATTTACGAATGAAGAATAACTTCAGAAGGTGAGCGCTATGTTTATTTTGTGTGTTGTGACATTAACGTTCGAGCAACATTATGTTGCTATTGCTCTACACCATTTTGAATTTTACTATGTTTGTGATTGCACATTTGCGTACATTTTGGGACAGAGTTGTTAGAACGCTGGTTTTCAATATATTATTAAAGTTTGACTGAACTATCTGACTGTTTTTTTGACATTCACTTTAGCGCAGCGTTTTTTTGACATTCACTTTAGCGCAGCGTTTTTTTGACATTCACTTTAGCGCAGCGTAGGCGCGGCTTATAGTCCGGGGCGGCTTATTGGTGGACAAAATTATGAAATATGTAATTCATAGAAGGTGCGGCTAATAATCCGGTGCGCCTTATAGTGCGGAAAATACGGTACGTCCTTTGAATGGCTTAGTCTATAGCGCATTTGTAAAAAGTACATAACTTGAAACATATATGTAACCGTTGTGATTCGTCTATAATAACCACAGTGCTGATTGAGATGACACATGTTGTTAACATTTGAAATGTTTGTGTGTGAAAGTGCCACAGAGACAGTCTATTGTCTGCAGACATCTGCAGGCATGCTAACGTAGAGTGTCCTCCTTCTCTCCCCGCCCTCTTTCTCCTGAATAATGAGGGTTAGCCCCGCCCACTTGGTCGCCGCTGTCCAATGGCAGACGCGCATCCTGTCAAGCTATGTCGCCTGCAGCCAATCACGCTCCTCCCGGTGATCCGTGCGAACCGGATGCCCCTCCCTCTTTTCTCTAGCTGCCGAAACAGACGTCAGGAGTGGATTTTCGGGCACCGGCGCTCATTCGGTGTGGAGTTGCTCCGGGACCGGACGGAGGGGGAGTGAGAATAGTCACCGGTGGACATCTGCTTGTTGGACCACCGGCGTGAGTATGCGTGGACATTTAAAATGTGGGGAAACTGTAACGGAATGTGTGGATATAGTTTAAAAAAAAAAAAAAAAATTCATAACAACTGCGTGACCCTTTAGAAACTCCAACTTATCTAGTGTTTCTTTTAAGAGGCGTCCACGAGTGACCTAATTCATTGATAACGTAAAGTTTCTGCGAACCGTTTTAACTTGCAATCCGCTAGACCAAAGGGGACAAGCGGTAGAAAATGGATGTGCGCAAACAATGGTGGCTATTATTTTTGCAGCTTGAACAATGCGCACCGGCTTTGTGTGGGCCATCTGTCATTGTATCGACATTACACAGCAGCACCTCCTTCTCCTCAGGGGGGAAATCATACATACACACACACATACATATAAACATACACACATACATATATACACACACACACACACACACGCACACACACACACACACACACACACACACACACACACACACACACACACACACACACACACACACACACACACACACAGGCACCTGAAGAGCAGACAGCCATCATTCAGAGCCACCACCCCGTCCACGACCACGCCATGACGCATGGTGTGTGTGTTTAACCCAGGAAAAAAAAACACACACTGCTGCTATTCCTCATTTATGCCTTTTAAACGCCTCTGCAAAAAGAAAATAGACGTAACAAAGTGTGGTCCTTTTGCGCATGTGAATGTCTCACATGGCTCGACTGCCATTTTCAGGGCGTCCACTCTTTGGAAGATCATCTTCAGTAGAAACCGCTTCCCTTTTTTTGGGGAGGGTTGACAATGATATGCTGCTTTTTCCTGCAAGCACGTCTCTCAGCACTAATGTGGCGTACGGTTAATGAGGCCGTCTCCGTAAATTATTCTGCCATCTGGAATATAGTAGGACTAGACCACGGGTGTCAAACTCAAGGCCCGGGGGCCCGATATGGCCCGCCACGTCATTTAATCTGGCCCGCAAACACCTGGAAATGATATGTGTCAATAAAGTACCTCATATTTTCTCACTTAATGTAATTGATTTTTTTTCAATTTCACAAAATTGCATGCCTTTTAAACTTGAATAGTCTCCAATATTGCAACAAATATTACAGTATATTTCCAAACATGTTTTTGTTTAAAAAAAATACTTAACTTTACAGCAAACTACCCATCAAATTAATAAAAATGACAATACATTTTAGTTCTTCTTTACAGCATATTACTGTAAATAGTATATTGCTACTTATATTGCTACTATGGTACATTTTTAGTCTACTTTATACCTGCATTGTCCTTTCCGTCCTCCATCCTCACCCTTTCCATCCTTTGTAACTGAGCTACTGTGTGGAACAATTTCCCTTGTGGATCAATAAAGTTTGTCCAAGTCTGAGTCTAAATCGAAAAAAACTACTCCTAGTTTTTGCGTGAACATTCTGTTGGCAGAGATTTTTTGTTAAAATAAAGCCAATAATGCAATTTTTTGGGGATCCCCTTTACATTTTGGTACCGGTACCAAAATATTGGTTTTGGAACAACACTACAACAGGGGCAACATCATGAAAAGGATACAAAATGGATTAAGAATGATAGTTAAAAGGTGCATTAACTAAAAGCTTTACTAAACAGAGAAGTTTTCAAATGCTTCTTAAAAGTGTCAAGATCACGGAAGGACTGGTGCAGGTTGTTCCAGAGCACAGGTGTCAAACTCAAGGCCCGGGGGCCAGATCTGGCCCGCCACATCATTTTATCTGGCCTGCAAACACCTGGAAATGATATGTGTCAACAAAGTACTTCATATTTTCTTGCTAAATGTAATAGATTTTTTTTCATTTTGACAGAAAAAATATATGTACTGCTTGAAATTGCACCAAATATTACAGTATATTATCATACTTTCCAAACATGTTTTTGTCTAAATAAAAATACTTAACTTTACAGCAAACTATCCGTCAAATTAATAAAAATGACAAAAAATGTAACGTTGTTCTTTACAGCATATTACTGTGAATTGAAAAAAAACTACTACTGTTTTTTGCGTCAAAATTCTGTTGACTGAGCTGCCAGTTTTTGACTGTAAAATCTAGGGTTGTTGTTTTTAACGGTGTACTACTGTAAATGGAAAGATGCTAGATTTGTTTTTACGGTAGAAAAACTGGCAGAGAATAAAAAAGGAACTTGTACTGTTTTTCCATGAACAATATAATGTTGTAAAAACAATGTAAATTTAACACAAAAAATCTGGCAACCCTGGCCAACTTTTTCCGTAAAAAAACCCCCAAAAACAGTGGTACTGTTTTTCCATTTACCGTAAAACACAATTTTACAGTAAAATGTTGTAAATGTAAAGTTTTTACTGTAAAATCGACAGTCTACTTAACACAATTATATTATATTGGCAAATTCATTCATTATTCACTGTTACAAGCGGCCCTCTGATGACAGCCATAACTGCCATGTGGCCCTCAATGAAAACCACTTTGACATCCCTGGTGTAGACGCTTAGTGCAGTCATTTAGTCCAAAGATGTCAAACTCAAGGCCCGGGGGCCAGATGTGGCCCGCCACTTCATTTTATTTGGCCCCTCGAAAGCCTGGAAATAATATGTATCAATAAAGTACTGTAACTTTTCTTACTAAATATATTCTTTCTTTTTATTTTGGGAGAAAAAAAATATATGTACTCCATGTAACCGCAAATTATATTAACTTAAATATTGTCTAATTATGCAAAATTATATTATCAAACATTCAAACCATTTTTTAATTAGAAATAAATACTAATAATAATGATTTCAAAGCAAGTTATCCATCAAATTTTGCAATGTAAAAGTAGCAATAGATTTCATGGAAAAATTGTGAAATTTACTGTGGTTTTTACAGCATTTTTCTCTAAATGAAAAAAAAAAACAGTACTTTTTTTACTGTAATAAACTGTGGTGCCGTTTTGGCATTACACCGAAAAATCTACACTTGTTGATTTGTGGTGAGAACCAAAAAACAAACTGGCAGCTCAGGTGACAAAATTTTACTGTAAAATTGCAGTGTTTTTTATTTACAGTAAAAAAATAAATGTACATTTTACAGTAAAATTATGGCAACTGAGCTGCCTTTTTTTTTTTTTTTTTTTTACCATAAAAACAGCAGAACTGTTTTTCCATTTACAATAATATAAACTACATTTTGAGGTGAAATGATTGCAACTTACCATATTTTTTTACATTTTATTTTTTAAGAATGTAATAATAGTATTCACTGTTACAAGCGGCCCTCTGATGGCAGCCATAACTGCCATGTGGCCCTCAATGAAAACGAGATTGACACGCCTGGTCTAGATGCTTATTGCAGCGTTGCATTAAACAAGGCTTTGAACGCAACGTGATTTAAAGACATGGAAAAGTGTGTTGCCTTTAATGAGAAACTCTCCACTTTATGCTGATAAGTTGGAGTGTTTTAGGCTGATTAAATACAGTAGAAGCTCTTAAAGATGGTTGTTTTATCTCATGCAGTGCATTCATTTAGTCAAACCTTGCCATAATAAAAACAAACCTTTATTAACTCTGCCGGCGATGTTTTCAGTAGCATTTTACCATTCTTAACGGTCATGCAAGTGTAAGAAAAAGTCAAAACTAAAATTAAACCATTTTAGTCCTGCAGTTGGAGAAAATCTCGACCATTGAATGCGATGGAATGTCTTAAGTCAACCTGCTTGACTTTTCCCAAAACAATTAGAAATAATCAAGTCAGTCAAGGGAATTATTATTATTATTATTATTATGACCCAGAGTCTGTTTCCATGACAACATCATTACGAATGTGGCATGCAACGTTTTTAAGTAATTTCACAAATGCCATGCAAGTGTAAGACGAATACTAAATAAAACAAAAGTAAAACTACTTTGGAAGACGGAAGGGATTTGCAGTGCAATTCTGTCCCCTGGTGGCGTTTTTTTAGGTACTGCTTGAATGAATAAGTGTTGTGGTCGGTATATTGCATGCGTTTATGTTATGATTAGTGTTGTCAAACAATACATTTTATTTAATCGGATTAATCACACTTTTGAATTTGAAATAATCTTGATTAATTACAGGTTATTACTCGCTTGCATAATTTAAATGTACTTAAAAAAGCAGCCTAGTATTTGGACACAAATGCAGTTTTATTGTCAGAATGTCATACAGGAATATTATTTTTTACTTGTTACTTGAATGCACATATTTTATTTGCTCCAAACTTGGTAATAGTTTTATCTCAAGTCCGGTCAAGGTGTATTTTGGAGTGAAATGAACCAGCGAGCACACCAGTCGGAGTCTCCTCACTCATCTTTGCATGGATGTATGCACTCGTGCTGCCTTTCAGGTAAACATCTGGGTAAAATGCGTGATTAATCTGTATTTTTACATGACTAATACGATAATGTTTTGTGATTAAACACATGAGTTAACTCGCTATTTTTGTCAACCCTAGTTATAATGTGTTAAAGATGCATGTCATTGAAATCTAGTTCATGGTATGATTATATTAATGATACATTTTATACATCGTAAAACATATATTAATGATAAATTATTTTTTTTTTTTTTACATTTTTAAAATTATATTCAGTCCAACAAAATAACACAATTCCAATTCCAAACCAATCCCAGCCCATAAACATTCCGAATAGCAACCAACAGAGCGATTGAGAAGACACAAACATGGCACACAAAAAAAGGATGATTTCAACAACAGTATCAATATTAATAAGAATTCCAACAATGATTAAATTCAAATATTAGAGTAGCTTTCCAACAGTATGTTGCATTCCATTTTTTGGTTTTATGGTTATCGTCACACTTTTTCCTATTTGCCTTCTGTGGAGGCAAAACTCACTTTCGGAGTTCATCCTGCAAAACTGGCTGAAGATGATGGTTTTGTTCCACTAAACTAGGCGTGTCAAAGTGGTTTTCATTCATTTTGCAGGCCACATTGCAGTTTTGGCCGCACTCCGAGAGCCGCTTGTAACAGTGAATAATATACAGTATAAATATAAATGTGTATGTATAAAATGTGTATAATTGTCTTTTTTTACATACGCTGTACATAACCAAATCTTTACTGTGTAAAACTGGCAGCTCAGTCGCCACAGTTTTACTGCAATATTTGCAGGTTGTTTTTTTTTGCAGCATATAAAATAAAAAAAATAAAAACATGGAATTAAATTAAATGGAATGGAAAAATGGTACCACTGTTTTTTTTTAATGTAAAAATTCATGCAAGTTTTTTGTACTGTTAAATCTATGGTTGTTGTGTTTTATAGTGTATTATTACTCTACATTGAAAGTGGATTTTACTGTAAAAAAATGTACTGTAAAATTGTGTTTGATTACTTGAAGTCAAGCAAATACTTAACTATTTATCTTTATTTGAACAATAACATTGTTTTGAAATGTATGATGATATATTTTGTTTTACTATTAAAGATGATTAAAGTGTAAATATATGTAATTGTACGCAGTACATTTATTTTTGTAATACATTTATTAAGAAAAGATAAGGTACTTTATTTACACCTATTATTTCCACGCTTTCGGGGGCCACAAAAATTGATGTGGCGGGCCAGATTTGACCCCCGGGCCTTAAGTTTGGAACATGTGGACTAAAGTGTTCCACTAAAGAAGGATGCACATGGATGGGAGACTTGGGGGCGGAGTACATTCCACATCTGTTTCATCCAGTCTGAGGTCGCGGGCGGATGTTCAGTCCAGTTCAGTTCAGTTTCAGTTTATTTGGAACATGCATATGATACTATCACATATTTCCAGTTGTTTCATTACAACAGTCCGAAAAGGAGTGGGAGCTTATTTAATCCTACCCCTTTTCATACCATAGCAATTTTATCCCATGTCCTTGTTCTCTGTAACAGAATAGTGAATAAATAAATAATAGATAAGTAATATACCACAGTAAGTAAACAAATATTAAATACATAAATAATCTTTATCTAAAAAAAAAAAAGGGTTCAAGATGTTCATCATAATTATTGTTCTGTGTACTTTGTGAGCACTTGTAGTTTGTAAACTGAATCATATTGGTGCTTTGTTGGATTTATTTGCTTAATCCATTCCATCATTTAATTCCACATATGTATATGCTAAAGGTTTTAAGTGTTGTACGAGCGTACACATGTTTTAAATTAGATTTTCCTCTAAGGTTATATTTATCCTCTTTTGTTGAGAATAATTGTTGAACATTCTTGGCTAGCAGGTTATAGTTTGCTTTTTACATCATTCAAATCGTTGAATTTCAATATTTGTGATTCAATAAATGAAGGGTTTGTATGTATTATTCTAATTCACTGGTCCCCAAACTACGGCCGGATACGGCCTGCCAGCGTCCAAAATCCGGCCCACAGGTAGCAGGTAGTCTCGACTAAAAAAAAAAGTTTATTTATTTATTAACTTTTTTTAAACTATTTTTTTATTATAATTTTTTCAATCTGTCCTTTTTGCCCATCCATGAATCCATTTATTATCGCTTGTTACTCTCGGGGTCTCCTAAACGCTCTGGCAAATCATATTTGAAGTAATTACGTACGTACGTCACACATGCTTTAGCTTTAGGTGTTGTTAGCTAATAATAGCAATTTGGATAGCCTACGTTAGCTGTCATTGAGTGTATATTCTATCACAGGGGTCCCCAAACTACGGCCCGCAGGCCAGACCTTGCCCGCCAGCGTCCAAAATCCGGCCCACGGGTAGTTCCAAGTAAAAAAAAAAGTATATACCGTATTTTCCGCACTATAAGGCGCACCGGATTATTAGCCGCACCTTCAATGAATTACATATTTCATAACTTTGTCCACCAATAAGCCGCCCCGGATTATAAGCCGCGCCTACGCTGCGCTAAAGGGAATGTCAAAAAAACAGTCAGATAGTTCAGTCAAACTTTAATAATATATTGAAAACCAGCGTTCTAACAACTCTGTCCCAAAATGTACGCAAATGTGCAATCACAAACATAGTAAAATTCAAAATGGTGTAGAGCAATAGCAACATAATGTTGCTCGAACGTTAATGTCACAACACACAAAATAAACATAGCGCTCACCTTCTGAAGTTATTCTTCATTCGTAAATCCTTCGAATTCTTCGTCTTCGGTGTCCGAATTGAAAAGTTGCGCAAGCGTGGTATCCAAAATGGCCGGTTCCGTCTCGTCGAAGTCATCGGAGTCAGTGTCGCTGTTGTTCTGTGAATCCTGCCTTCCGGAAAGCTCGGACCACAGTTGTGACCGAAATATCTGCCCAGGCATTTACGATCCACTGGCAAATGTTGGCGTATGTCGTCCGGCGCTGTCTGCCCGTCTTAGTGAAGGTGTGTTCGCCTTCGGAGCTGTGTGAAAAAAGCCACCCGGCCTCTTCGCGTAAACTTCCCTTAACCACTCGCTCATCTTTTCTTCATCCATCCATCCCTTCGAGTTAGCTTTTATGATGACGCCGGCTGGAAAGGTCTCTTTTGGCAAGGTCTTCCTTTTGAATATCACCATGGGTGGAAGTTAGCATGGCAAGCTAGAACCACAGTGAAGGATGACTTCTCATTCCCTGTGGTGCGAATATTCACCGTACGTGCTCCCGTTCCACAGTGCGGTTCACAGGAATATCAGTTGCTGTGAAATACGGTAGTAATCCGTGTGCGGATGGAGAGATTGCGTCTTTTTATGAACCGGATCCTTGTCGCTTAGTAGGAGCCATTTTGTGGTCTTTACAGATGTAAACAGGAAATGAAACGTACGGTGATATCCGCGCGTTTTTTCTTCTTCTTCCGGGGGCGGGTGGTTGCTTACAGTAGAAGAAGAAGCGCTTCCTGTTCTATGGGGGCGGGTGCTTACCTTGGCGGTTGCTTGCGTAGAAGAAGAAGCGCTTCCTGTTCTACCGGGAAAAAAGATGGCGGCTGTTTACCGAAGTTGCGAGATCGAAACTTTATGAAAATGAATCGTAATAAAGCGCACCGGGTTATAAGGCGCACTGTCAGCTTTTGAGAAAATGTGTGGTTTTTAGGTGCGCCTTATAGTGCGGAAAATACGGTATATATATATATATATATATATATATATATATATATATATATATATATATATATATATATATATATATATATATATATATATGTATCTATTTATTTCTTTATTTTTTATTTCTTTATTTTTTTAAATCTCTCCTTTCTAGTCCATCCATCAATCCATTTTCTACCGCTGGTTACTCTCGGGGTCTTCTAACCGCTCTGGCAAATCATATTTTCTAAAAAATGCATTTTACCATCGATAACGTGACGTCATCACGCTTTCAGTCAATTAGTACACGAGGGAAAAAAATGGCGAAATCATTGGGGAAAAGTAAAATAGACTCAGAGTGTATAGTTTTTAAATATCAGTGGACATGACTTTTTTTTTCAGTGTAAGGAAAAAGCAATTTATATATATATACTGTATATATATATATATATACGCATTAGGTCAGGAAAAAAAACACAGACGCTATTTCATCCCTACAAGCCTGCTCTTCAGGGGATTTAGTAGGGATGAAATAGCCTGTCTTTTTCCCTGACCTTATGTATAGTCCGCTCTACCCCGGTATTAAGCACTGTATAACGGATAAACCACAGAAACTATATATATATATATATATATATATATATATATATATATATATATATATATATATATATATATATATATATATATATATATATATATATATATATATATATATATATATATATATATTTATGGTACCCTATATACACAGACACTTCAATAAAATCCCCTGAAGAGCAGGCAAACCTGCGAAACAGGCTTGTAGGGATGAAATAGCCTCTGTGTTTTTCCCTTACCTAAAGTATATATATATATATATATATATATATATATATATATATATGCATACATATATGTATGTATAGCCCAGCCCCTGGCCAAATTTGTTTAATCCAATGCGACCATTGGGTCAGAAAGTTTGGGGACCCCTGTTCCAATTGATCTTTTTTGTAACACGGTTAGTGAATGAAGCACACATTTGTAGTTGTTTAGTTCTTCTGTCTCCTGCTGCAACACTGATGCGAACTCCCATTAGCACTTGTGAAGCGTTCCATCCGACTGAGAGGCACTGAGGCGCGTCTTTTTCCCCAAACCTTCCTGCAGCTCCGTCTGGTGAAACTCTAATGTCGTTATCATCAGGGAGTCCGACCGCACATCACACGACTCCCAGCAGATCCACTTCCTGCCGCCATCAACTGTTGGGCATTGACTGAGAGGAAGAGAAGTGTGTTAACTTTGGTCGTCTCAACTCGTGAAATCCTAAATCAGTCGACTGGAAGACACGGAAAGCAAACACGCCCAGAGGGAGTAGATCTCAAAGCAATGTGTTTCTGTTTCACTTGCAGGCTTCCTCCATGGACTCAAAGCTGCGGGCGTGTGGGCGGAGCCACGATAGCATGTCGGCGGGCCTTGCAGGTAAATGGCGTGAAGCGGTCAATGAGTTCACAGACTTGTGTCCATATGTGTGTTTAGAGCACAGCTGGGCAAATATTTTGACTCGGGGGCCACATTGAGAGAAAAAAATGTGTCTGGGGGGCCAATGTGTATGTGTGTATAAATGATATATATACACGTTTAGCTGTAAAAGTCTGCTGTACAGTATGTGTGTTTGGGTCCCTTTTTTTCAGGAACACTAATGAAAGAAATAATGTTCGATAGAGTTCTAAAAAAGTTATGACAGACCACGGAATGGAATTTTACAGTTTTTTACTTAAAGAGACACCCAAAATGTACATGTAAATAAAGAAAGTGGGATTTACAATATTAACATTGAACAATAAAACACTGAATATTAACAACATATGAACATCTTTTCCTTCTCAGAGCAACTCCTCGATAGTTGTGTATCTTTTACAATCAAGCAAAACACAACAAAAATGTAAAAAAAACAGCAAAATATGAATGCAAAGTGTAATAAACACCTAAAATATGATATATTATCACGTAAAAATCTGCTTCCACATCTGTTTCTGACACACGCATTTGGGGCAGGCTGCTCTGAAAACAAACCCCGCCCACTCTGCTTTGTTCCTGGTCTGAGCTGCTGTGACGTAGATTACCGTAATAACTCCTATAAAACCCAAAAGCGCAGATTCCAACCATTGAAATACTTTCTATAGTTCAAGACTTACAGTCTTTTAAAAACAGCACTGCACATCATAATGGCGGCGACAGTTTTAATGTTAAAGGTCTTAAAAATGATGTAGAACGTCCAGCGGGCCGGATTGAAAATCATAACGGGCCTCATGTGGCTTGCAGGCCGTATTTTGCCCAGGTCTGGTTTAGAGCGTCGCTGTGTAAATGGAAAGGTTACGTCAGAGGTGTTAAAGTCGTTTACACTGAGGGCCACATCGCAGTTATGTTTGGCCCCAGAGGGCCGCTTTTAACAGTGAATATTATTGTTACACTATTTTTTAAGCATTTTATCAGTGGAATTTTTAAAAACTAAAATGTACAAAAATGATGGTAAGTTGCAATAATTTCACCTCAAAATGTAGTGTATATTACTGTAAATGGAAAAACAGTACTGCTGTTTGTATGGTAAAAAACAAAAGGCAGCTCAGTTGCCAAAATTTTACTGTAAAATGTACATTTGTTTTTTTACTCTGAATAAAAAAAACTACAATCTTTCAGTAAAATTTTGGCACCTGAGCTGCCAGGTTTTTTTGTGTTTTTTTTTTACCGAAAATCAACAACTGTAGATTTTTTTGGTGTATTATTATAAATGCCAAAACGGCACCACAGTTTATTACAGTAAAAAAGTATTATTCATTTTGAGAAAAATGCTGTAAAAACCACAGTAAATTTCACAATTTTACCATGAAATCTATTACTACTTTTAAATTGCACAATATGATGGATAACTTGCTTTGAAATCATTATTATTAGTATTTATTTCTATTTAAAAAATGGCTTAAATGTTTGATATTATATTTTAGTATAATTTGACAATATTTAAATGAACATAATTTGCGATTACATGGAGTACATATATTTTTCCCCCCCCAAAATAGAAAGAAAGAATACATTTAGTAAGAAAAGTTACAGTACTTTATAGATACATATTATTTCCAGGCTGGTGGTCCAAATAAAATGAAGTGGAGGGCCACATCCGCCCCCTGGGCCTTGAGTTGGACACCTGTGGGTTACTGTAGGTCAGGGGTGTCAAACTCCCACATCGCAGTAATGGGTGCTTTTCAGATGGCCGCTTTTTAAAAATGGATTTACATTATGCATGCCGGTAATAACCTGTGATTAATCATGATTCATCGAAATGCATATGCATTTGATTATTACATTTTTTTATGTATAACTTGCTTTAAAATCATTAAGGTGACAAGCAGATATTTAAGTATTTGTTTTTATCTCACAAAAATAGTTTTACAATACAGTATATAATAATATCATTGGCATGATCAGATAATATTTAAGCTTAAAATATTAGGCTCCAGCGCCCCCCGCGACCCCGAAGGGAATAAGCGGTAGAAAATGGATAGATGGATATGCATTTTTTTTGTCTGTCAAAATTGAAAAAAAAACCAATTTATTTTGTAAGAAAAAAAATAATAATTATTTACTTAGTATTTTATTGAAACCCATTTTTTTCCAGGCTTTCAAGGGCCAAATAAAATGAAGTGGCGGGCCACGAGTTTGACACCTGTGGGTTACTGTAGGTCAGGGGTGTCAAACTTGTTTTCACTGAGGCCCACAACTGGCCCTCGGGCCTTGGGTTTGACACCTGTGGGTTAGGTAATCGAGACCCCCCCCTCCCCGCATCCCACCCCCACACCCACTTTTCACCCCGCCTGAGGCGTCCACAATATACTACCCATCTCGAGGAGTGACCTCACGTCTAGCCAAAGGCTCAGGTCTGTGGGGGTCAAGCCAGGTGGCTTCCCAGGGTCTTATTGGTGCGTCCAGGATCACATGACATTTGAACCGCCGCCCCTTTTCGCTTAATTAAAATATCTCGTTTGATTCCCCCCCCCCCCCTACAATACGGGTCAGACGGTCGGGAGGAGGTCGGCGAAAACCCGTTAAAGTGGGAACATCTGCTCTGTCTTGGGTTCGCTCCTTTACCAGACGGCGAGAAGGCTTTAATCACAGCGACGGCGACGGTCCTGTCGCAACATGCTCGACCGCACGAGGAACTCCCCGTGGAAATTTTGGAATCTTTCCCATTGTTCCTGAAGGAAAAGGGGCGGGGCTTCATATGGAAGTGGGGAACGCCAGGAAATGACAGACATTCTTTGTGGACTGTTTGAAAATAAACGGGTGGCTTCTCCTGACAATTAGGCCCCAAACTTCAAAATGAGGACACAATTAAAACGTTCAGTCTTCCAGTGGAATCTTCTGTTTTCTTCCTTTTTTGTCCTTATTTTGCCTCACATAGCCCCCCCCAATGAGAAACCCCCCCGGGTTTAAACGCCAGTCTGCTGCTTGAGCTCTGCTTTATGAGGTGTGACAGAGAGGTCTGTGCAGACTGGAACGTAAAGGACTTCAACTCACTTCACCCCTATACGGGCCCTCGTATACAGGAAGTGGCGCTTTACTGCTGAGCTGGCATGGAAGTGTGTGTCTAGGGTGGGGGGTGGGCCCTAATTGCTGAGTTTCTACTTTTCGTGAAGGATGATAGACTTGAAGTCAGTAAGTAAGTACATTTTATTTATAAAGCGCTTTTCACAGATCAAATCACAAAGCGCTGCGCAAATCATAGGCGAAGTAAAACAACAATTCAATGAAAACAACAACATAAAAAGGATATAAAGGTGGTTAAAAATGATTGTTAAAAGGTGCATTAACTAAAAGCTTTACTCAAAAGAGAAGTTTTCAAATGCTTCTTAAAAGTGTCAACACAGTCAAGATCACGGAGGGACTGGTGCAAGTTGTTCCAGAGCACAGCTGTCAAACTCAAGGCCCGGGATTCAGATCTGGCCCGCGACATCATTTTATCTGGCCTGCAAACACCCGGAAATGATATGTGTCAATAAAGTACCGTGTTTTTCGGACTATAAGGCACACTTAAAATCTTTTATTTTCCTCAAAACTGCGCCTAATGTACGGAATAATTCTGGTTTTGCTTACCGAACTCGAAGCAATTTTATTTGGTACATGGTGTAATGATAAGTGTGACTAGCAGATGGCAGTCACACATAAGAGATACGTGTGGACTGCAATATGATGGCAGTCACACATAAGAGATATGTGTAATATTACTGAAGTGAGCAACACCAACATTTTGTATGTTCCATTGAAAATTGATTGTACTGTGCTTCAACATACGAGTATTATTATGGTGTGTGTATAAGGTAAGACATATTATCTGCCGTTTTGTTATGCAATATTATGCAAAACAACTTTTCTTACCTTCTGGTACCTGCTGATCTGTATTTGGGATCTGCATAAGTCCTGAAAAATTGCGTGCGTTCGCCTTTGTAGTCCTTGCCGACACCGTAGTCGATAAGCTTCTTCTTTTCTCTATCTTCTTGTTTTGGAACATTCATCCTCCACTGTTACCATATCTAATATAAAGTAGTGTAAAGTTCTTACTTATATCTGTCATTAAACTCGCCATGAAAGCACTAAAACATACCGGTGTAGTGAGTTTTATATTATTCACCCAAGGAACTTTAGTTATTAGAGAGTTCCAGTCGGACGGTTTTTCATGGGACACATTTCCGGCGTTGTTGTTTCCGGATGAGGAGATGCTGCTCCGTTATTGATTGAAGTAAAGTCTGAATGTCATTAAAACAGTTAGCTCCATCTTTTGACACTTCTTCCACTCCGGTCCTTGCACGCTACACTGCTACAACAAAGATGACGGGGAGAAGACGCTGTCGAAGGTGAGCCACGTAAATAAGACCGCCCACAAAACGGCGCATCTTGAAGCGACTGTCAGAAAGCGGCTGGAAGATGATCTGTAAAACATCATCTATGCAACATTTTGACCAAAGAACCACCATCACATGTTATGTAGACCACAAGGAAGTCTTTTACATTTAGAAAAAAAATAAAAATAATATGATAATATATATTATCATATTTTCCAAACATGATTTTGTCTAAATAAAAATACTTTACAGCAAACTACCCATCAAATGAATGAAAAATTACAGCATATTTCTGTAATTTTGCGTTAAAATTCTGTTGACTGAGCTGCCAGTTTTTGACTGTAAAATCTAGAGTTGTTGTTTTTAACGGTGTATTACTGTAAATGGAAAGACGTTTGTTCTTACGGTAGAAAAACTGGTAGCTAAATTGCCAGAATAAAAAAAATACCTTGTACTGTTTTTCCATGAACAATATAATGTTGTAAAAAAACAATGTCAATTTAACACAAAAATTCTGGCAACTAAGCTGCCAGCTTTTTTTAATTTTTTTTATTACAGTAGAATTTTGTAAATGTAAAGTTTTTACTGTAAAACCGACAGTCTACTTAAAACAATTATACTATATTGGCAAATTCATAATATTTCTGAGTTGATAAAAACAGTAAAGACGCAGATGTTGTACTTGACGTACTTCTCTCTGATGCCTGTAATAACAGCTTGTGTTCCTTTTTAGTCATATCACACTTTACTTCCTCCTCCTCTTTTTCCCCCACTGGGCCGGTGGTAGTTCCCAGGTATTTGAGCGGTGTAGCGTAGCTTGTTCAGTCCTCCGTGAGACAAAGGCAGCGTGCTTCCAGCAGGGGGATGAAAGGAAAAGGGGCCGTTCACCACTCCTGTTTACAATGGGAACCCTCCTTAGCAAGGCTGTAGAGCAAAAACCACCTTTCTCTTTTCCTTTTTTTTATTTTAACGTCGTCACGGAGAAGGGAGGCTGTCTATAAACAAGGACCGGATGTCATTTACCTTGCCCAAGCAACTTTTTCATCACAGGATAGGAGAGTTATTTGATTGATTTTAAGTGCAAAAAATGTTCAAGAACAAGCAAATTGGTTCAAGCTATGAATGGATATGATAATTGTTATATCTGTTTTTAATATTTAAAATTAATTTAATTAAATTATTCATGTAGATAAAATGCAACATTTTTAATTAATGAATGTATTAAAGGGCTGTTAAATTTTTCAAAGAAAAAAAATAAAGCAAGAACAGTATCGGCTAGAGCAGACCTGGGCAAATTAAGCTTTTCAATCTGGCCCGCCGGACATTCCCAAATATTTTTTTTAGATCTTTAAGATGGAAAGTGTAGCTGCCATTATGATGTGCACTGATGTTTTCTAATGACCGTAAGTCTTGAACTATACTAAGTATTTCAATGGTTGCAATCTGTGCTTTTGCATGATATTTTAGTGACTAGTGTTGTCCTGACACCAATATTATTTTGATACTTTTCGGTACTTTTCGATACTTTTGTAAATAAAGGGGACCAGAAAAAATTGCATTATTGGCTTTATTTTAACAAAAAATCTTCGGGTGTGGCAGACCGGTACTTTTCAGAGGCGGTATAGTACCGAATATGATTCATTAGTATCCCGGTACTATACTAATACCCATATACCGTACAACCCTACTAGTTACTATGGTAATCTACGTCACAGCAGGTCAGACGAGGCACCAAGCAGTGTGGGTGGGGAGCGTTTCCACAGAGTGTTTCCAGAGCGGCCAGCCTGAAATGTGGGTGTCAGGGACAGACGGGGAAGGAGATTTTTACAAGAAAGTTCTAAAGCTTCACATATATCAGATTGTAGATGTTTTTGTTTTTCTACCCTTCATGTTCACA